>NW_008678854.1:14269-24936 GCF_000695815.1 Acanthisitta chloris
TTCAGGTTGGGATGTTCTTTGTATTCTCCAGCTTTCATCACCATGGGGTCACCTTACAGTGGCAGGGCTGCAGGCAGCCCTCTCCTTTCCATTCCACAGTTCTTACGCAGTTTTAGCATTTGTGTGCTGTGTATAAACACACCTGACTTGATAAAACTGCTTCGTATTCACATATATTTTCTTTCTAAATGTTTTGTCTTGAAGAAGACTGGAAGTTAACAAATCCATGAAATCAGATGAAATCAAGGTGAGTCTTGCCTCTCCCTTGCCCTGTCCTGTGCTCACCTGTGGCTCACCTAGGTTTGATTTGGTGCAGGACTCTCTCAGACTCATTGTACCAAGTGAGGCTTCAACGAATTGAAACTCTTTTGTTTCACTTGAAGTTCTACCAAGTTATTGCAGCTCCATCTGGAGATTTTCAGGCATGACAAAGATGGAAGAATGCAAGTACAGATTTTTATTGCTGCCCCGGTGTGTTTGCAGTGTGGTGTCATTACTTGGGAGTTCATTAGGAGCAAACAAAGGCAGTGGAAAGCACAGTGCTCGTACCATGGTGCTGCGCAGTGCAGCTCACGCTCCACTGGCTGCTGAGATGGCTGAGCTTTGGAATAAGCAGGAGCCCAACAGTTTCCTCTGCAGCTTGCCTGAAGATTGCCTAAACCCCTAGCCACTTTCATTCATTATCTGCTGGTTCACTGAATATGAAACAGGCTTTTTTTTTAACAGGCAATCAGGAGAATTTCCTATGGTGACAAGTAGGTTTTTATTTTGGGTTGACCTAAGTGTCAAAGCAGTGTTACAGCTTCTTACAGTTTCTTCTTACCCTCACAGAACACTTTGGAGGATGGATTCTTTGTGTCCTAAGTAAGGTGGTTTTGTGTGCACACATGCATGTGTGTGTGGTTTGGGATATTTTAGTCAAAACCATACTTTGTGGGTTACACTAACTTCACTGTTTCCTGCTTCAGAGGGAACGTCGGGTCCATTGAAGTGCCTGTCACTGGGACAGTGACCGGTTGCTGTTTGAGTCATCTGACTTGGGTGACACCTAGATGAGCATGGTTAGATGCCTTAGTTCCTGAGAATCAGGTGGGGCATAAAGAGAATAAAGTTTTGTGGGAAGGGCACTCCATAGGATCCACAGTGAAGATGTGTTAAAGACATCTTGCGGCAACTGCTTTCAGGCAACTGTCATTAAAATTCTGCGTTCTCACAGATAGCTCTTTTTGAAGGTGTTTCAGCATTACGAGGATTGTAAATACATTCTTTTTCAGATTTTGAAAAATCCAAAAGTAATACCTTTAACAATCTGTTTCTCTTTATTATTTTTTTTATAGAAACATGCAAAAAAGAGCAAGCAGAAAGCCTTAGGAGTTGTGTGTGTCTGATTGAAATGCATGGATTTGTGTGCATAAATTATTGTTGCATGCAGTTGTAGGAACAAATGGAAAAGCTGGGCTTAGGACCCCTTGAAAGTAATCTATTTCTGTTAGACATGCATATCATTTAGATATATGCTTGTCTACGCAGTGTATAATTTCTCAGTGGCTCTTTCAGAGGTAATTGTGGAAGGCGAAATGTGCCCTGTGAATATGGTACTTCAAATTGTAGAATGCTTCCATGAGAAAATACATGATTAGTCTGCAAATAATCTCTTCAAAGGCCCTATTACAATTCTGAACTCTCAGATGGCTTGGGTAGGCTTTGCTATTGCTTTGGAGGGACAGAGAATGTTAAACCCATTTACATGTATTGTCACAAAATAATTTTCTGGGGTTGATCCTGCCTGACACGATGCTTCACGCCAGGATGGAAAATTCATAAATGTTTTCTTCAATTTGATGCTCAAGAAGCACTTAAAAACGCTCATTTCTCTAAGAGTTATTTTCTCTCTTTATATCCAATTCATAGATTATGGTCAAGTGTTCATTTTTATGGTATTTACAAGAAATCAGCAAAGCCAACTTGCTCATAACAGCCTCTCCCTCCACCCCTGCCCAGCTTCATCCTTGCAGCATCAGGGAACAAAGAGAGCTGAGATTCTGAGACATTCTCAGATCGGATTTAATAATGCATTTTCCTATAGTAAATTTTGGAGAGGCTTTGTTGTTTCTGGTCAAAGAGTTATGTCCATGTTTGTAAAGACAAGAGTGATGATTAATGAGTTTTGAGCTGTCTAAATGTTTTAATTTGAATGGGTTTCTTGATCTTGTACTTGCCAGCAGTGTGTGTGTGTGTCCCTGCTCATTTCTCTGCTCAGCCCACAGATCACTGGTGATGTTCTTCACTCCGTCTTCTCATTCCCTTTGTGATAAAGCATTCCACCTTTCTCTTTGCATGGACTGGGAGTTTGTCAAAGATACTCTTCTCTAGGCATTGAACTCTAGGAAGATATTCAGAGTAATGGGGAAATCTCTGTATTCATCAGTTCATCAAACAGAAGGTTGACTTGTCCCTTAGGGCATTAGCTACAGGCTGAAGTCTGCTTGTGGAAAAGTACACTGTTGGATTCTGGATTAACTGCAGGTGTAGTGGGTTGGAATGAAACCTGTTCAGGAGTTGTACTGGAATCTGAAGGCTGCTGTTGGGGCAGGTGGTACATTCATGCTCCATCTATTCGCCCATCTAGATAAAACATAGAACAGCAACATGCCACCACATGTGTTGTGTCAAAACTGAAATGCCATCTCGTGTTTCCAGACTGCAGATGGTTTCTAAACACTTCATGGTACTAGTGATGCTTCAGGATTCAGGTGGAATTCTGGATAACATCATGTAAGGTCAGAATGTTGAGTAAGTATTTGGAAAACAGATCGCTGTCTGAGGCTGGCTGTAACTCCCAGTATCTGAGGGCAGCCTTGCTTTTCCTTAGAGAAATCCTCCATGATTGTTGCCCCATCAAAATGGAATTGGGCAGTTACTGTTGCATTTTAGGAAAGACTTTATCTCCTAGGCTGTGCTGCACTTCAGTTGGCTGTTTTGATTACTTGCTACTGTAACTAGCAAGGCTTTTTAAAGTGGTACAGATCACTTTGGATTATCTAAGTGAGAAAGAGAACGTGTGTAGGGTGTTGGTGGCTTAGTCCTGAATCAAGACTGGGCGGTGTAACAAACTGAGCTCATCAGGAACCCAAAGCACCTGTTTGTCCACTTGCAATTAGTAAAATCATTCTTGTTTTGATCCTTGTTTTGTTGCCTTGGGTAAGGTGATGATGACTTGCTCTCATGCTGTGTGTTCTCCTTTATAAAGGATATTTTAGTGACTTGGAAAGTGGGAGGAGACCAGCTGACTGTAAGAGTTGTAGAGGATTCAGTCTCTTCCTACAGTTGCTTTAGGAAGTAGTTCTTCTTCCTTAGGTAACATATTTATTTTATCCTGTTGTTTTGTGGCTTGGCCTTTGTGTTCTACATAAAGGAGCTGTGCAGTTTGGGCAGCACTGGGCACACACTGGTGCTGGTTGCATCCCCAATGCTCTGTTCTGAGGGAAGGTTATAGAAAAGGTTGTGATGTGGGAGCTCTGAGGAGCAAAGCATGTCACACATCATCAGGCTGTAGAGGTGTGGAGATGACACATTGATTCTGGTACTCAGTCCCCTCTGGGTGCCTGTGACCAGGTGCTGACACTGATTTTTCACAGAACTTCAGTTGCCTTTCACAAGTTCACAATAATTTATCAGCCTGTGCACCTAGAGTGAGCAGTTCTTTTTGAACCTCAGTGTGTGTTCAGTGGAATTAATAGTTTAAAATCTGTGTCCACAATACATTAAATAGCTAAACTGGTTTGGGAATTCAAACTTGATTCAGACCATTTGGTTACCATAGTGAGCATAGCAGGAAATGTCCAGAAAAGGAGCTCATAATGTGGATTATTCTGCAATAGAATTAATGGAGCCAGAAAAAACAACCTTAACCTAAGCTTACCAGTGTCTCCTGTTTGCAGGTATTGGTCAGGAAATGTCTTATTCTTTCAAAGAATAAGACTGCTTAGTTCTGTTTAGAGCAATAGGTAGTCTCTTTGGACAAAGCAGTGGAAGCAAACAGTGTGTCTGAGAGGACACAGGTGATGCAGTGAGCAGGAGTGATCTCAGCTGAGGAGCTTGTTCAGTTCCTGACACAGCTTTCAGCTAGTGAATTGGCTGCAGCAACCATTTTCTGGATCCTGTCATGTTTTTCTAGTGTGAATTTGTATGTTGAATTAAAAATTTGTTAAGAAGTGAAAAAAAGAGGAAATACATAAGACGTGGGAAGGATCCTATATGAAGAAGACCAGACTTCCCTCTTTGTGCTGGGAGTCTGACTGAGGGTAGCAGTGCTGTGACAAACTGATACAAGGATCCTCAAGGTAAACAAATCCTCTGGACAAAGTCTGGGAAGTGACATCAAGCCCTGAGTAGATGTATCTATGAAACCTTCTTCCATTGTTTATTTTCTCATTATGTTTCTTCAGCCTTTTTATTCACCAGTTTTGGTCAACAGACCCCTGTTCACTCTCTCCTATTCACTAGACTTAGCATCAAGGCAGTCTTTAGCTCAGGTGTTTTAATCTGATCCTCTGTTTATTTCTCTTTCCCACCTTTGCTGATGACACTTGCTAAGGCTGGTGGGAGCATTTTGTAAACCTTTGTTACCTCTCCTTGCACCTGAGGCCAACATCAGTACTGCTTGCTGGTCCTGGACTGTGCCACCTTGTTCTGTGGTGTGGCTCACTGTGGTCCTCGAGCTGCTGACAGGGGGGATTTGTCACCTGGGATGATGTCACCTGGGTGACACAGCAAGTGGCTCTTTCAAGGAAAGGCTTCTTTTGACGAGGGCTTATGACCACAGCTGTTTGGCTATTGAGCCTCCTGAGTTGCTTCTTCTGTGCTTCAAGCTCATGGGAATCACTGCTGTAAACATGCACTGAGCTATGCTGCAATCAGACCTCACACTGAGGTCAGAGAGGGACATGGTGACCTTTGCAGGAAGCCCTGATCTCCCCTGGAGATGCCTCCCTGCCACCCAAGATCAGCTGTATCTATAGTTCATGGCTGGTATTTTTGGCAAGGTTGTATTTTATTACTTTTCGGACTTTCCCCTGGTCAGAGTTGCATTTCTGAGATGATGAATAGCTCTGTGGCTGCATCAAGTGTTGGTTTTGGTGTGTCTCTAACTCACAGACAAATGTGTATTTATGAATTTAAAATTATAAACACTTTTTTTTTGTTTGGGTGTTTTATTTTTTGGCCGGTTTTCCCCTAAGTAAGCCATGTAACGAGTTGATCCTTTGACTCACCCACAGATAAGTCAGTTCCAGTGAGAGAGGTTGTTTTATGGGATTTATTTTGGAAGCTATTCAGGGAAATTACTGTAGGCTTTTTGAGTAAATTAGTGAGAGCGTGGAAGGACCACAAAAAGGCTTTTTTCCTTAAGATTTGTAGGATCTTATGCAGGGAAGGAAAAAACCCAACCCCTGGTAATTAAAGAATTTTTTTAATAATGAAAGAAAATTATGCAAGCTCTGGGTTTGGACATGGGTAAGTTCTTAGCTGCTTCTGCTAGTTGAAGTTTTATTTTAAATTAGGGCTTTTGGAAGGGAAAGGAAATTACTTAGTCATTGCCTCAAATGTGTGTATTTAGATGGGGGTGTGTGAATCCCCTTGCAAGATGTTAAACAGTTTGGGTTTAGAATGATGTTAAAAAATGAACGTACACCTTGTAGGTGTGAAATGATCAAGGCATCTAATCTGTTGGGCTGTGGGAGCCTCAGCTCGTGATGAATATAATTAGCTGAGTTCACCTGGAGTGTTTATCCTGGGGAAAAAGCAGTGAATCAGATCTCAGGGCCTTTTTGATTATTTGAATTGGAGAGAGGCATTTCTTGGTGCTTGAATTAGGTTAATGTTTTACATGCATACTGCTGAGACAGGTATGATCCAGGGCATGAGGAACTGGGGAAACTATTCAAACTCCCGTTGAACAAAATTATGTCTTTGGCTCTTAATGACACAGGTTATGAAAGGGAAAAGTCAGATTGTTGGAATAACTTAATCTTATCCTTGTAAATGTATGTCATATGGACAGTGTGAAGTTGAAATGCAGTGAGGAGAGTAGAAGAGCAGGTGTGGCTACAGGGCAACCCAGCAGTATCCTGTGAAACTTTGCACTAAATAGCAAATAACTTGGAAATGTGCCTCATCTAAGCATGGGGCTAATTGATTCATGTGCCACTCGGTCTGTAGGCCTGTTTGTATTTCAGGTACTCCTTGGATTCTCTCTGTCTCTTGGCTGTTCCTTTGTGCATTCCAGACATCACAGACCTGGAGACCAGATGACAGCCACACTGAAGCCATTCAAGTAATTTTTTGGCACACTTTCCCATCAAAGGACAGATACTATGTGTGTGTGCATCTTGAGTCATCTGGGGTATATTAAACCTGAGTCCATCTTCTTGTAAATACTTCTTGTGTTATCCTCCTTGTCTGTCAGCAGTGTCTCAGGTGGTCTGGACAGGCACTGTGTGGCTGCACCATCTCCATCACTGTAGAAATGTTGTGTGGGGTATTAGTGCTGCTCTTCCCTCCTTAGATGCTCAGGGGGTAAAGGGAATTGTGTGAGAAACTCCTGCTACTCTGTGCATCCTTCTCCCTTGCTGTGCCAAGACCTGTAATGACTTAAGTATCACACACTCCATACTTGAACTCCTCATTCTGGGTGACACAAATGTCTGTGCGGGTGTTTGGGGTTTCTTTCTCCTCCTCTTGTCTCTTTTCCCCAGTGTTACTTTCTGCACGGGGATAGCACAGCCTATTTAAAACTAAAAAAAAAATAAACCCAACAAAAAGAATTCCTACCTTGAATGACTGAATTTGTCACAATAATTAAGTATGGAAGCTACTGTTCTGGATGCATTTCACCTGCTAAGAGCTACTGCAGTCAGCACCATATGGTGGCCTTTTTTTTCCCCCTTTTTAATAGACTTAGAGCAGCAATTTGTTTCACCTGTGAGCCAGCACCACAGCATGTGTTGCATAACAGAAACAATGTAAGACTGGTGAGCTTTTCACTTTAAGTTTCTAGGAGTATTTAGCTGAGCTTCAGAGCTTGGTTTCTGGCACTGTCTATTTGCGTTGTAACTCTTTGATGTATAAAATTGAGGGGCTGAAGGACAGAAAGGCTTGATTTTCTGACCAGAGACTCCTCAGTCTTAATGTTTGCAAATTATATGTTAATATTTACCTGCCTTTTGGATTTATTGCAAAGTTCTCATCAATGTCTGCATGTTACCCTGAGACTGTAGAGAGAAAATGATTGACGATACGGAAAATATTATTTTATGTGATGGGTGGACTGAAAGTGCAGGTTGAATTATGGTTATGTCTGTGCTGTAAAACAGGATCTCGTGCAGGATCTCTGATCCTCCTCTGGAACACAGAACAGTGTTAGAGCACCATGGTGCTGTCCTTGAGGGCATTATCCTCAACAGTGCTATGATGCTATGTCAGTACAGAATTACCAGAGGTACTCAGATTTTCAAGTTCGCTGCTCTGTGCCCCATAAACTGATAGTTATTGCAAAACCACAGGGAGTTCAGGATCGCCTTTATCTTAAAGCCTTGGGTTTTTGTGATTGACAGACACAATGAATACGAATTTTTGCACCTTCTTAGGCTTTCTTAAAACTTGGGCAAGTTTGCTGTGGTCATGCAGTACCTTATTAGCCTGGAACGACATCTGCAGAGTGGAATGGTGACCTGGCAGCACAGCAAGGTAACCTACAATGCACAAGACTCATCTTTAATTCCCCTTCCATTACTGACTCTATGCAACTCCAGGTAAATTGTTTAGGTTAGGGAGGCAGCAGGATTCCCTGCCTCGAAGGGCCATGGGAATACACATGCAGAGCACAGTGGCTCTCAGATACTGCGACATGGGGGGCTGTAGATAGCCCATTTCAGACCCTGTCACCTCCCCAGGCAAAATCAATTACGAGTCATGCTGAGTCCTCATTCAGATGCAAGAGCTTCTTGGTGATTGCATCCTGCCTCCCTGTCCCCTAATTGGTCCTGAGAACTTGCAGCTTGTGATGACCATCTAATTCTGGATCAATACCTTGGGTTACTTTTGTTATGTGATAGTGTTGATAACTCCACTCTGCAAGTCACTCACTTGGTGATAACCAAGTCCTCTGCTTAATTAGGAATATCTGCTTAAAAATAAGATATGTATCTGGGTGAAATGCAGGTTACAAATGGTTACATTTAAACCTCACCTAGCAGCTTTCCTACATCTGTTTACTATGTTTCTTTTCCCTTTCTTTAAAGGATACAAATGCAACATCTCTGGAGAGTACAGGTCTTCTGTTCGGAGTTCAAGATCATCTAAAGTGAGATGAGTTTGAGCTGTCCCATACCCAGCCTGGCTTCTATCTTGCATCCTTGTGTTCTTTAACTGGAATAAAATGTACTTTTAATTTCACAAAGCTTCAGGGACAGCAGGGAACTCTGAAAAGTTTCTCTTTTTAAAATAACCAACTTATTTGGAGATAAGATGTGACTTCTGGTGTGGGCAGAGCCCCACTGTATCCCTGCAGACCAGGCAGCTGCAGGAGGGAGCATCCTCCAAACTGTGGGACTTCCAATCCCAAAGGCAAACTTCTCTGTGATTTTGCACCAAAGGAAATTGCTCTGCACAGGAGAAATTTTAATCTGAGTTTTTATAGGAGTGGGATAGATAGAGCTGTGCTTTGGTGTTCTTTAATGTGATGTAAGGGGAGCAGAGAGAGGGTAGTGCAGTGCCCAAGAGCTTTTTTGTTCTACACAGTCTCTTAACTTCCTGCACCTTTACCACTTGCTAGTGGTCAAGTACTGTTCAAATGGGTTTAGTTTGCAAATTTAAATGAGCTTGCTAATGTTCTCATTTAAGCAATGCCTTATAGAAATACTGATTAAAAATGTCACCTGGTGCTTTTAATCTGTGAGGAATAAGCAGTTCTGGATAAAAATAGATCTATTTCTTTTCTCAGTACACCTCTATCACAGCAGAAATGGTCCTGGTAATGTTCCTTGCCTGAAAGGTGTGTGTTTAGATGGTTTTGGAAAAAAAATAGGAATTTGCATTCTATTTCTGAAGCACTAATAAACTCCAGTCTTTTCAAGAAGCTCCAGATTTGAAGTTGAAATTTCTGGATGGAAAGGAATCTGGCCCACCTTGCAGTTCCTGGGTGATTGCCTTGTGCCAGCTGGATTGCAGAGCTTCCCCAGGGCCCAGCACCTGGAGGCTTTGGCTCCCTGTGAGGTGGTGTAAGCTCACCCAACTGGAGTCCTTTTTCCAAAACCTCTTTGTGTCAAAACCTTTCTTCTCAGCTGTTAGAGCCAAGATCTGCTGATATTTGCAGCATAAAGGATATTGTGTGTTTCTTCTGCTTGCAGGTCCCCAAATCAGTGTTTTTGTAGCAAATGCTGATACTCTAAATTCTAGAATACATAGATCTACATACAAATGTAGAATACTCTGCATACAGTAATTCAAAAATCCCAGACTACAAGTAAAGGACAGGATTTTATCTTGTGGGAGAACATTATTGTCAAGCATCTTGTTTCTTTACTAGCCAGGAGGATGTGTCCTGCAGTAGGAGATACTTCAGATAGCAGGTGTGTGGTTGGGGATGGCCTTACTGGATTCATTTAGAATTGTTAAGGATGGAAAAGACCTTTCAGATCATCAAGTCCAATTTGTGAAAGTCAGAGATGCCAGAGAGTAAAGAGAACAAGGGACTTGCAGTGAAAATGGATGTATCTCCTCTGCTCACTGGAGCCAACAGATGCACAGTATCAATTAGCAGATACCTGAGGGCACCTCATGTACTTCAACAAAGGAAGGACAAGATCAAAACATCACCTTATGATTTACAAGAGCCCTAAAATATTTTGTTATTCCTAAAATTCTATGAGGAAAAAGAAACCAAAGGGATATGAACACCTAGAGCACAGAGGTCTTAGGAAAGCAAGACAAAGTAAAAGGGGAAAAAAGAATAAAAACTATACAATTTCTCTCTGAATTTAGAATCTTCCATTTAAAGAAATGTTGGAGAGGGGGAGAATCAGTTAATATATGCCAACACTAATATTGAATATGTTCTTTCATATCTGAAATTATCCCATAATTGATACAAATTGCTTGAAGCATTAAAAAATCCCAGAAATGCTGATTTGGAAAAGACCTTGGGAGATAACTTAGTATGTTGCCAAGGCTCTTAGGTGAGATCAAGTGTACCTGTCTCACCTCCAGAAGCTGACAGTCTGTCTAACCTCTTTTTAAACCTTGGATATTGATTTCTCATCTTCCCCAGACAGCCTGTGCTGGGTCTTCACCACTCTTACTGCTAACAAGACTTTCATTTTTCTAATACCTAATTCCTTCTACCACTTGTCCTCCTGTCAGTTGTACAAGAAGAACTGATGGATGTCCTCTTCTGTTACTGCCGTGTTGGACACTTTTGGATGATGCTTAGCACCTTCTTAAATTAATCTCAGCTTTGCTTTGCAGGAAAAGAAGAAGAAAATTGAAATTTTGGTGTTTTTTTTTTTTTTTTTTAGAAGGAAATATTCCTGAAATCACTGAGGTGTCTGTGCTGGGGTATTTTTTGTTGGTGGTCTGGGTTTTTTTCCTCTCTCCAATTGACCTTTCCC
>NW_008678854.1:24968-32538 GCF_000695815.1 Acanthisitta chloris
ACCTACTGAGATAGCAAAAGTCATTATAGTGCAATAGGAAAGCAAGAATAAGCTCCTTGATCTTAGTATCTCATGCTTCTGTCACACTCCTCTGATATTTCTGGGTTTCCAAGAACTCTGTGTTTTTTACTTGTATTCTTTGTGAGTGGCTGAAGTACAACTACTTGGCCTTTTATCATCTCCCACTTTCACCCCGTGAATTTTAGAAGGAAGAATACAGTGAACAAATAGTTAAGTGCTGCACTGTGTCAGGTTTCAGCTTTCGGATATTGTATCCAAGTCCCCAACTTGTCAATGATGTATTTTTCTCTGCAGATTTTGCTCACATATCTTAACTCAGTGTCATCTGCAGTTGTTCAGTTGTTGGTGCTGTTACGTCCTGTAAGAGCAATAGTATCTCTGACATTGCTGCTGATGGTGGCTATTTCAGACATCATTTATCTGGAAACAGTTGGTGACTTGAGACATTGTCTTAGCAGAGCTATGTATGAGCCTCTAATGTCCAACCCTCATGTACTAAAGATTGGAAACAGTTTCTAGATTTAGGGCAAGTCATCATTACTTTTGCAAAATTTGCAATGTTGATTTAAATTTTAGAGTGGTTTGGAGCTGATCTCCTGCATACTCTTGGTGATTTAGATTTTTAGAACCCTCTGAAATGAAAACAAGGGTTTAGAGTATTGTATTTATAATATTCTATTAGAACTATATCTTGTCTATGTATTGATGTGAGCATCAAGTGATCATGGTTTGGATCTTGTAATACTCCATAATCCTCCAATGAACAGAATCAAAACCATTTATAAATGATCCTTTCTTCCTCCTTGACAAAAAGCTACCAGTGTTTTCAGGTAGCTCAGGTGGTTTCCAGGAAGAACTTATTAGAACAGCTCAAATCCCATAACAATGAATATATTAGCAATGTGTAGTTATAGTATAGTTATAAAGCACTGTGAGATTCTTGAATCTGATACTATTGTTACTAAATGCTTTCAAAAACAAAGTGATACCAATGCGTTTCATTTAAGCTGTTAGTAGTTCAGAGATAATTGTACACCCGAACTGAAATAAGGAAAGCGCTTTAAGAAATGTTTGGAGGTGTTGCTATGTTATTTAAAATCACTTGGAGAAACAAACAAAACCCTCCCACATACTGAAATGTGAGTGTCTAAAAGGCCTTACTTTATTTGAGAGGGAACTGATGAGGAAAAAATTCAAGGAAATGCATTTATTATGCAGCTTACACGAGTGCTTACAATGAGGTTTTTCTTGATGCACTCTGTGATAATTATTCTCATACCACTTTGAAAATACACACTGGATGCCATATAATGCAACTGCTCTTGCTTGACACTACATTTGAGAGAATTGAGGTCCTCTGGCATTTCATAATACTCTTCTGGCTTTGGTCAAGTGCTTCTCCATAACTGAGGTCCTTGGGACCTCTCCTGTTGTTCTTAAGGTTGTTCTGTCTGGTCCTTTTTCTCTCCCTTCCTTTTTCCCCTCTTGCTGCTTTTGGATGCTGTTTGAAAATCCTGAACCTCTTTTGCTCTTTTTGCCGTGATGCTCCCAGTGATGCTTCCAGCATTCCCATTCTGCTCTTTGCTTTCCCTTTGCTCTGCTCCCGTGCAGCAATGTTTCCTACCCCAGGAAGAAAAATTTCTTCCCTTTTGTGCTTCAGTTTTAATCTCCTTGGGCTGGGCTGTGCTCTGATGATATCCCTTCATTGCTCACTCCCTGTCTCCCTCCTGTGCACATCTCCTGGTCCCTGCCTCCCTGCACCCTGTCTCAGCCCATTCCCAACTGTGTTTCCAGATGCATTTCCACCGTGTTTCTCTCCTTCCCCCCCTTCCCCCATGTTTTTCCTAGCACTTCTCTGCTCTCGTGCTCTGTCTGATTAGCTGGCTCCAGGCTGCGAGTTAAATGTCAGTATAATTTTTTCTCTCTTCCAGTCTCAAAGAAGTGCCATGAAATGGAATTTGAACACAGAAAAAATATTCACTTTTTGCTGGGAAAGGTTGAACCTGCAGTGTCCGAGTAGGCACTAAATCCCCACAAGGTTTGCTTCCATTGCCAGTGGCAGTCGATCTCCTGCTAGAATCCATCCTCATCAACAATTGCATAGGCTAAAAGATGGGCAATGGAAATGGTGCCATCGGTGAACTAATGTCAGAGTGTGGTCTCTTTTGTTCTCACATCTTGAGTGGATTTGGTGCTTACAGTGTGCTAAGACACTTGCTAGTGGTTGCAGTTTCTCTCAGGATATGACACTGGCCTCAGTAACAGCAGTAATGAGGGAGTAGTTGTGGGTGCACTTCGCATCTTCCCTAAGCAGCTATTGCTTAGTCTTTATTTAATACAGTATTTTTCAATAAGGAGACAGCAGATGACAATCAGATTTTTCTCAGAGCTCAGTGGAGGTTATTAAAAAGAAAAAAAGGAATTTCTAGCCGTGGCCATCAGCCAGTATGTGTGTCTGGCCAACTGTGACCAAGAAAATGGGACGAGCAAGACAGTGAAACAGGCTCTGTGCTACAAATCAATCCAATGATGACAGGCAGGACCAGGGTCAGGGTGCAGTGGTTTTGTTCTGAACACTGGGGCAAAGGTTAGGAAAGATGAACAGCTTGGCAGCAAGAGGTTTTTGCCTCTTGCTGAACTTACAGCAGGTGAGAGGTGGCAGTGAGGCAGGGATGGTGTGGTCAGGCAGGTTGCACCTGGCCAGGGGCTGTGCTGGGCACTGTGACTTGCAGAAGAGCCTGCTGCACCACTGGTGGCCCTTTCCTGGACAAGGGGTGGTATCCATGACCTTCTGTGTCAAATCAGTGGTAGGAATGTGACAGATGAGTGTTAGGCATGGAGGGCTCAACCCTTGACTTGTGCTTTTGGCAGCCCTATGGCACATGGGGGTTGTAGGTGAAGAGCTAATTGCACACGCTAGGGCTTTGCTGGGTGGGGACCAGAAGAGCCTTCCATGGCCAGGCACGATAGCTCGCACTTTTGATCAAAACTGAATTCTGGTCTGGTTTATAGATAGCTACAAAGTGCTCTGATTGCATCATTGACCTCTCTCTCTCCATTTAAAGCTCTTCTATATTGCTCTCAACTGTTCACAGATACTTTATATTAAGATAAGGATCCTTGTTTGGTTTTTAGAGAGATTTAAAGTAGCCTAAGGGAAGGCAGTGCACTTGGCAAGGGCAGTTATTGTACAATGGAAAAGACATTGCTGCAATAAATACAGCAAACAAACCCAGTTCAGAAGAAAAGAGATGACATTTTGGGAATTAAGTTCTGCCTTACTGTGCTGTTGTTCAGGTCAGTATTTTCTGTGAAGTGACATCCAGGAGCTGCAGTCCCTCTCCTCTGAAGGGGGAAGCTGTGTCCAAGATGCAAATGGAGATACCCCAGATAACCATCCTGGAAGGTTACAATTGGCTTTTCATGTACTTGCCATGCAGTAGCTATGAAAATAGAGTTGGCTGTTGATAAATGTGTAGGTGATTATAACTGCTATTGGGCTGTGCAGGGTGTTCTTCCCTGTGGATTACACTAATGACATGATGGAGGGAAAGGCAGAGAATTTTGATAATTAATGTGTGTTTGATTCCCAAAGATAAAAAATTGAATAAGTTAATATTTTACAACCAGCTCCTTTTGCTTTCTTCATCAGTTGAACAGAGAATCTCTCAGAGCAGCAAACCCTTGATGGGTGGAAAGATCAGGAGGAAAACTGGTTTTAAGAAGGAATGAGAGAGGCTATTTCTGCATGGCATATCTTGCTTGCTTTTTGCCCCATGCTCGTGGGAACATTTTGATGAATATCTAATAATAAATAAGAAATTAATATCAAAATGGAAATTCACCTATGTCGTACTTGAAAAGTAACATTACTCCTAAGCCAAAACGCATCTTTCATAAACTAAAAGTTGAATTGAAGTTGTGTGCAAGGTTTTAGCTACATCTGTTTATGGCTTTTTTACACTGGTACATCCATAAGATCTTTAGGAATCTCACTTCTAAATGCTCTGCATGTTTCTTAACAGGATGCTTTGTTTTGTGTCGTGTTCTGGGCTTTTTCAAGACCTAAACACACTTAGGAGACACTGGGTCGGGATCTCAAGATTTGTTTATATGTGAGACCTTGAGAAAGACCCTTGTGCATAGGTTTCACAGGTTGACACTTTGATCCTGTCGTATCTGAAGCTCTGCGGGGAAATAATTTAAAAAGATAAATATGTTTCTATCAGACCAATTTAAATTTCCCCCCCCTTTTCACAAAAGCTCATCCTCCTTAAGATTCATGATTATCCAACCTCAGCTGGATAATCCTCTCTCCTTCCTTTCCTCCAAACAAAAAGCCAGACTTGAATGGTTGGCAGAAAACAAGCACATTTTCCTTCAGCAAGCAGCTTACTCCTGACAACAGAGAAAACTTTTGCTTGTTTTGAAATGTCACTGGGCAGAAGAGCTGCCCTGGGAGAACACATGCCTTTTAAGTGTTCTCTTTAGCACCTCAGCACCTTTCAGATGAGCTGTCTGCTTTTGTGGGACTTGAGGTCAGAAGGTTAGACTCCTAAATGACATTAGGACTGTGAACAATAATGATCTGTTAATAGATATTGCAGTGATAAATAGCTTTTAAAAATATTTTTGCATTAAGGCATGTTTTTCAGTCAGACTGTTGAGATGGATGAGTAGTTGTCTCAACAGTCCAAAGGAGGCAACAAAGATGGTGAAGGGCCTTGAGGGGAAGCCACATGAGGAGTGGTTGAGGTCATTTGTTCTGCTTAGCCTGGAGATAAGAAGACTGAGGAGAGACCTTATTGCTGTCTACAACTGCCTCAGGAGGGGAAGTCTCTTCTCTCTGGTGACCAGTGACAGGACCTGAGGGAATGGTCTGAAGCTGTCTCAGGAGAGGTTTAGGTTAGATATTAGAAAAAGGTTCTTCCCCCAGAGGGTGTTTGGGCACTGGAACAGCTCCCCAGGGCAGTGGTCACAGCCCCAAGTCTGACAGAGCTCAAGAAATGCTTGGACAATGTTCTCAGGCACATGGTGTGATGCTCAGGGATGTCCTGGGCAGGGCTAAGAGTTGGGCTTGGTGATCTCTGTGGGTCTCTTCCACCTCTGAATATTCTGTAATTCTGTGATTCTGTGAAGTTGATGGTAGAGAGAAAGACGTTCGTGCTTGGACCAGCTGAAGAGAGCTGTGAGGGTACAGCAGTGCAGGAGATGAGATCTGCTCCTATTTTAGTTAATAATGGGTGTTAACCTTGACTTGAGAGTCCTGCCCTCCCCCTTTTTCTTCATTAAGCATTTTACAGCTGGGCTGTGCCTTTTGACTTCTGATTTTTCACAGCTACTGCTGCTGATCATGATGTGCAGGAAACATGCCTTCGTGCTGAGTAGCTCAATTTTGGCATCTTGCCATTTCAAGCTTTCTGCTAAGCCCTGAGTGAGAAAAGCAAGTCACTGTCGAATTGGAGTACTTGTTAGCACACTGGGTTTTGTACCCTTAAATCCTGTAGCTTATTTGTCTTGCTATCATGCCTTCATTGTGGGACAGGACTTTGTTGTGCTTGTAAATAAATATTGAAAGCAAAGAAAGTCTCCCCCCACCGAGAGTCAAGGAATATGAGAGATGTTTGTAGCACTTCTACAGACATGTGTGGAAAAAAAAAGGGTCAAAATGAATCACTGTGAGAACAGGTGATCTCAGCACGCCCATTGCTCCTGCATGCCCCTTCTGCAAAGTCTTTTGTAAGGCATTGCAGTGAAGGACTTAAAAAAAGATAAGGAGATTTTGTAGAAGTTTGCGGAAGCTCCTGCAAAGGGCCCAGATGAGATGTAGATAACATCTGAAGGTTGCTGTTTGAAAGCTTAACCTGTAAGGAGTATTTATTGACCAAATGTATGATCAGGTCTCAGCGTAAAGAGTGAGAAATGAGAGGTAAGGTGGAAAAAAGATCTAGTGAAGGAGTTTTTTGCCTGAAGATAAGTCTTGTTGTCAAGTCAGAGATTGAGGACTTTTGGGAGTCTGTCTGTTCACCACTAGCCAGTGCAGGATGCAATTTGCAGCACTGACATTTCTCTCATTCACACTATTCATTTGTTCATTTACCTTGGGCTTTATGGATTAACATGCAAATCATAGCCCATGCTGATATTTATCTTTTTGTTGTGTGTTTGGCTTATCTCTGTGTTTTCCAAAACACTCACTTCTTTCTCTGTTGTTAAGGTCAGTGGTTCTTAGTTGCATCTATCCATCTCTTGGTAAGTCTGGGCAGGCCACATGAAGCTATTTGTTTAACCATTTCAGTATCTCTGTCACCTTCTTGCTGGTGATTGAGTCTGCTGGAGAGACACATATCTACACAGCCACACTTGATTTGTTGCAGGTCATTCTTCCCCCTCCACATTCAATTCTCCCTTGTCATCAGTCAACTGCTTCATCTTAGCACTGCTCTCTTCCTTCAGCTTGTGTGTTGACCTCTGCTGTTGCCAGCCACACCAGATGGAAGCAAAGTTGTGTGCCCGTCGTGCCACTGATCACATCCAGGCCCAGGATGGTGTGTGCCAGCTGGCTTTGACGGTATAATTTTGCGTGTCCTCCAGTTGCCATTGGTTTGGAGGATAATTTGGCTTGTTGATTTTGGTCAGAAAATTTATCTATGCATCTGTGGCAAGCCATCTGCTTTGTGTGCAATCAGTGGTGTGGGGAGTGGGATGGTCAGTGCACCTGACCCTTTCTGCCATGTCATGGTTGATAAATTCTGTCGGCTGTATGTTGACATTCACGTGTTTGGCTGGCTGTGTCAGTGAAAGGCTCTGTCCTAGTGTGTGGTTCAGGGAGAGCTTCCAATTGTCTTTTCAATTCACCTACTCACCTTTGATTTTTCCAGTATCCTCTGGGATACTGGCTAGGAGCTTTGCCTTGTGCTCTCCTGGCTTCACACCACTCTGCTGCTGCAGGACCTTGCAGTCTGACATGGGTTCTTCTGCCACAGTTTGCAATCACATGCAGTTGGTAGATGCAGGTTTCACTGGTATGTTTTACATGTGTGAAGCCTTGGATCCCGCTGTGAGTGCGTCCTGCACACCTGGTAAGAAGTGCTGGCAGTGAAACACACAGTTACTGCTGGCTTTTCTGCATGTGTTGTTACCAGTAGTGGGTGAAGACAGCCTGATGCTGTATTTGAAAACACATTCCTACACATCTCTCTCTTGCCTCTCAGCTCAGGCTGTGCTGCTTCATTGGGAACAAAGCCAGAATGTAGTCCTAATTTTGCTATATGCAACCATAAGCTTGAAAATGCTATATCAATGAAACATGGCCTCACCCAAAGGGTCTGGTCTGTGCAGGTGTTGGTGTGTGCTGAGCATGAGTGCCACAGGTTAGTGCACTTTTCCTCTTGGGAACAGGAAGGTGTCACTAGGAGTGACCAAATTTCCAGTCATGATGTTTGCCATGCTGTTTGCTGACATGTGGTAAATGCTGATTTTAGCTTCTCCTTACCTCACTAAATAAAATGAAGCTGGAAATATTTCGGTGCTTTGCATTTGCTGCTGA
>NW_008678854.1:32563-37726 GCF_000695815.1 Acanthisitta chloris
TCAGACTTTTCAAATGTGAAATTTGGTGCCTGTGTTTCAGCAGTTTCTTGCTCATCAACATATTCAAGTCATTCTGCATTTGAATGGGTGAAGTAAGGTATAATTAATGTTCCTATTGTTTCCAGTTGTTAGAAAAAGCAGGCTCAGCCCAAAATCACCTGACTATTCTTGAACCACGGGAGTTAGATGAAATGTATTCCTAAACAATCAGACTAAATTACATGTGTACTTTGACAGATTCCAGATGAATGACATTGAAACCTTAAAATTCTGACCATTAAATCAACCACTGGCTCTGATACCATTAATGAAGAAATAATGTTTTGATGTTTCTACCTTCATAAATTCTGACACTTCCAATTGCCCTCAAGTCCCAAAATACCATTGTCATCTGCAATAAAGTACTCTTTAAACATTTTGCCTGTGCTGTGTAAAGCTGGGTGCTTTTTGTTAGGAAGTGACAAGCATTTCTTGTTCATGCTTTTATTTCCCTTGCTTTGGTGGCTGCAGGTCCTGCTGTTTGAGCCCTCAGCTGTGCCTCAAGGTCTTGTGCACTGACTGTTGTGTGGGTCAGTAAGGCTTGAGCTGAGCCTCCAGACCTAAGTGATGTGCTGGGCACTGACTTACATATTGATGTATGACTGCTTCCTTTTCCATCCTCACAAAGGGCTTGAATACTGCTTTTTCTTTTGTTGGTATTGCCTTTTGTTCCCATTACATGGAGGACAATCCAGGCTGAGAAAGATAAATTTCACAATTTGTCTTGTCAGGCTCTGAGATGGAGTTTTCGGTTCCGCTGGTCGGGCAGAGGAGCAGTGGTGCTCGTTCCTGGCACGCGTGGGTGGCTGTGTGCAGGGACCCCTCGCCTTCTCTGTAGGGTCTGTGCACTTGCCTCCCACACAGCAACCTGCAAATGTACCTCAGGAACTCACACCTCCTTGGTTTGCTCTCTTCTACTCACCAACAGGGCTCAGCAGTGCTGCCTTTGGATGGAAAACCACTCAGTGCCTTGCTTGGAAAGTCATCAATTATTGATGTGCAATACCCACTCTGTGCACTTGCGCTGCTTAAGGATTCATTATGTTGCCTTTTGGTTGACCTGACAAAGCTGTTCGGTGCCTTTCCTCCCAGTGCAAAGTCCTGAATTCAACTTTGCTCCTGGGACCATGTACTCCAGCCTTGGTTGACCTTTCACAGGAAGGAGAGAGCAGAACACAGCTGAGAAATTAATTTATGGAGAGAGTTTGTAGAAGGTATAAAAATTATTTCTCTTGCTGAGAAGGGAAAAATAGTAGTGATCATGCTAAAGGTAATAGGAATCTGGTTCACATTCCTCACTGCCCTTTACTGCAGCATTTAAATGTGTGGTGGAGAAATCCTCTCACTATACAGTTATGTTATTGTTGACCCATTTTCCCAACAGCTAATGGCCAGGACTGAATACATATTACTACCATTATAATTGTTAAATTTTGCCTCAGTGCACCGGGAATTCTGTGAATATTGTGAGTCTGGCCCAGAGCTCTTTGTTAATCAAACACAAATTAGAACTAACCCAACTGGCTGCTATAAAAATACTGGTACACTTCCCTGGTAGATTTACAGTCTCATGTACTGAGAGAGCTTGACACCCTCTCTTAAAATCCATGGCCATATCTCCATTTTACAGAGGATGAAAATGAGATGCAGTAAGGTCCTTAAATTGCGGCCAGACAGCAGATGAGAATTGGCTGCTCCTAGTTTGAGGCTGGGAACTACCTTTGGTAGAGAGGTAGATGTTAGCCAGATTTACTTTCAGTTTTCTATATGCATGAAGTGATTTGTAGTCTTAGTATTGCATTTCTTGCTTCAATAAATAGCTGTTTTCTGAATGCCGTATATTGGTGTGGTGCCAAAAAAGGCCATTACAGGTTTTACTGTGATAGATTCCAGCGAAGAAATACATTAAACCCTTTTTTTCCCTTTACCTTTAAGAACATCAGCCCAAACCAGGCAGTTCTGAGGCAGGAAGAAAGGAAGATACCCCACATTTTCCTGAAAATGCACATTGCATGCTGTCGATTGCCATTTTCCTTGTGCTGTACTCAGCGTGGCATCCTATAGCACAATGTAAACAGAATTATAATCTTATCAAGCAGGCTGCTCCTACAGTGGTGACAGCTACTTAGATTGCCAGAAGCAGGGCCAGAAAAACAGAGACCATTTGAAAGCAGCTGACAAATGTTTTTAGCAGTATGGGTTGAAAACAAATTAGAATAAAGATTTCATTACATGCTATTCAGAAGGGTCAGCATAGTAAGTTTCCAGATCCAAAGGCCTGGAACTCAGATGGGGTCAGTGACCTGGACACAGCAATATGTTGGGTGTTCAGATGAGGTTGGGAAGAAGACTCATTGGGTCTAATTTTTGGGTGTTAAGTGTGCTGGGGTTATTGCACCATCTGGTTCATGGGATGGAGTCACTCTCTGCTTATTCCAAAGCCAACTAGACAGCCTTGACTGAAGACTCAAGAGGAAAGTACTCAACTGTTTCAAGTATGGCATGTCCTTAGCTCACCTACATATTGATTATGCATTATGATTAGGCTTGTGGTTTTGCAGAAAGACTTGCCTCATCAGGTCCCTGCATGGTGCTTAGTTAAAATTTCACTCATTTTAGAGGTATTTTGTGGAATAATGAGCTTGTCCTAGCACCTGACATCTTGAGCATATCCCCAAACTTATAACATCCCAATAAAAACTCGCTGCCTCATTCTGTATTCATTGTATTGTTGACCAGTAGATCTTAAAAAGACCTGGAGGCATGGAGTGAAATATAGCTCTAGTGATGGCAACATCAGTTTTAGCCTGAGCTGAGGAGAACTGCTCTGTCACACACTTGCTTTTAAATATTATATGAAAGGTCATGGCCCCAGTGCATTTTGTTTCCCTAACAGAAAGGAAGTACATTTGAAGTTGGCTACAGAACTGTCTCTCTTGCTTGTAAAATGTTGTTGCTCCTATATATTTTCAGCTATTCATGAAGTGTATTGCATATATAATTAAAACATTAATAAAAATAACAGCAGGAAGAGTTCATCAGCAATTCAAATACAAATATTTGTGAAAATCTGTCTTCTCCAACATGTTCCTTTCCCCTCTGACTGATTTTTTTATTTTGAGTAAAAATATCATAAGCAACATTGCTTAACCATTTTCACAGCCTCAGTATCTCTGTAGGACAGTAAATTTATTTAGCTATTGAATTAATTTACCATAGATTGTGCAAGCTCATTATTGTCGTGCACTTCAGGAGACATCCCATGCATATTCAGGGCGGGGAAGGCTCCTGTCTGGTGTTGTGTGGCCATTCCCACTCCAGAGTTAGGAGTTCACTCAAGGGTTTGGGGACAGAACCTGACCCTCCCTGCTGCATCTTGGCACTCCACAATGAGCACTGAGCATCTTTGTCATGTTCGTGTCCTATGAGCAGAGGAGCAGGGCTAAAATGCTCGTTTTGTCTCCTGGTTTTTCTTGCTGAAAGATGCCTTTGGCTGTTCTTTGACTTCACCACAGCTGCCAGAGTTGGGTTGGGCTTGGGAAGGCACCAGGAGATCTTGGCTGCTGTTTTCCATGGTTTTGGTGGGACTTGTGTACTCACCTTTCACACTCAGCATTTAAATTCTCAGTATGTGGATTCATCTTTGTAAGAGTCTTATAAACCTTGCAGCATGTGTCTCCTTGCTGAGCTCATAATACCTGTTTGTAAAGAAGTACTGTCAGATGAGTTAGACTTTCCTGATTCTGGGTTGTTAAATTTCCTCAGGATAGAATCTAAATTGTACTTTGCCCCTGGTTACTATGACCTGTTGTGTGTCTGTGGCACATGCTGTATTACTAAGCAGAACATTTGGACAGTGTGCAGCATTGGTGTGTTGTTTTGAGTAAGGATCACAGGATCTAGCCAACAAATATATCCAATGCATGGGTTGGAAATAGTTTCTGCTTCCAACAGATGGATTAAAAAAGAAAAGCTGAAAAAGAGAGGAAAAAAGGAGAAAAATGGCTGATATGGGGAGCACTATTCACTTCCTTAATTAAAAGTTCCCCTTTATTTGAGATGGTTTCTCAGCATTTCTAGTTTGCTTCTCAGTTTTCTGTTGGTGGATGAGTCTGTGGCCCTGGAGAGAAAGGAATCACTTTCTGGAGAGAGCTGATACTTGCTACAGTTTCTCTGCATTTCTTGTCTGATTTAGCATTTCACTAAGTTGTGTCTTTGAAGTACTCAGCTGTGAGGAGGATCTTTGTTTTAAGAGCAGAAAGAGAGGATTTAAAAACCTGGCTGCTGTAGGATGCTGAGCTCTAGTGCTGGCATTCTCTCTTTTGGGTCATCTCTTCTCATGCTTGGCGTTTTGAAGGAGCACTGGATATAACTGGACTCTTCACCCTCTTGCATTTCACTCCCAGGCCATATTCAAAGCATTTGCAATGAATCCTATGCTTTAATTGTTTAAAAAACCACTGTTTACTTCCAGCACAGGAAACCTGGCATCTCCCTGCAGGGTATCCAGTCTGCCTGTGTGGAACCAGCAATAAGACACTGATTTAGTCCCTCCGTAAGGAAAACAGTTCTGCTCTCTGTTACTCTGTGTGTCGATTGACGTTAATCCCATAATTGAAGCATCCAGTTTTAGGATTAAGCTGATACTTATCAGCAAAACCCTGATGAAAAGCACAGATTTGAGGTAAACAGTGATTTAGACCAACCCTGCCTGTTCATCCAACACACATCAAACTTTTTTCTCTATTTCTTGCTTCTTCACATCTCTGGAAACTCACTGAACTAGGCTGCTGCAAGTGTCGGTGGAAAACTGCTCCAGTCAGCTCCATGGCATGGAAATGTATTAGCTTGAGCAGGCACAGACTCAAGGTGTAAAAGAAAACAGCCTCTGAAATTTAGAATCAAATAAATGCCACCAACCAGAAATTCAATTTGTAATAGTAACACAATCTGGTTTAGGAACAGAGACCACAGAAGGTTTTGCTATCAGAAAATGTGACTGTTGTGTCAAGCCAGACTTCCCTGAACAGTAGCTTGGTCTGAAGATGATGATGGTCTGTGGGCCTTTGCTGTTGGGTTTGTAAGTGAATTCAGTTTGTTCATAAGACCATCTGGACCAGGAAT
>NW_008678854.1:37737-38939 GCF_000695815.1 Acanthisitta chloris
GAGGCACCCACCTCTCTTTATAGCAGCAAAAGCAAAGCAAGGTTGATATCATTTTATCAGAAGCTACCTGGATTTATATCCTTAACTCTGTTTCATGTGTTGACAGGGAATGTCAAACTGCTTCTCTCTGACAGAGTGTTTCCTCCATTCCTTGCAAATATCCTTTATTTGGTGTGTGATGCTTCAATACTTTTCAAGCATGTTGTCTTAATATTTTCATAGAAGTGTTTTTTCCCTTTGTTGTCATTTAATTCTAGTTAGTTTCTGATTTTGCACAGTATTTTCTTCCTGGCTTCAAAAGGAAGCTAAGTATAGTGAATTACATACAAAATGGAAAAGAAATATTAACCAAGAGATGTATTGCCATTTTTTTCCCGTCTGGATCCAGGCCATTATCTTGTGGCACTGCAAGAATTTTGAAGCATTCAATCAAAAACATATTAAGTGAATGAAGCTCTACAAAAATCCTTTAAAAAAGAAGTCCCAAACATGCTTTGCATAAGAGTAGATATTGTTGTGTGTCTCTTGGATAGGGTTAATCTCTTCTGCAGATTTGTTGATCTAGCACCCCTGAAACAGCAGGATTTGTGCTGGGAAAGGAGTGTCGTCTAGTCAGAACTGCCTCAAGTTTTGGTTTGGGGTTGTTTGGGGTGTTCTTGTTATTTTCTGTATTGCTTGATCTATTTTTGCAGGCAAAGCCTAGGACTGCTGTAGGTTAAAAAACTGGAAAGGAAGAGAAAGTAAATAAACCTTTGCTTTATGATTTATTACGTTCATTTCACAGCTGTTTTGGTACATTCTGTTTTGCTGTCTTTTAGGTAGTCAGTTGGAAAAACAAACTTGGAAATTAGGCAAATACGATTATAAAATGACACACAACTGAGAAACCTAAAGTCTGAGGAGCAGGTGAACTGCCTGAAACAACTTTCTCTGGAGTATTTTTGGCTAATTTCTCAATCTGACTCACTGAGACAATGTCATGTCCTGTGATTGTGTCTCTCTCTTTTTTTAAGCATTTTTAAGTGTTTTTAACATTTCTGAATGCATTCTGGGACTTCCCAAACATGACTGAGGTGGATCTTGACCTCAGAGACAACTTTGTAGAGGTAAAGGCAGCACTAAAGTCTCAATACGAAGCAAATATTGACTGGTTTACAAGGGGCCCTTGAGTCTTTAAATCATCCTTTCAAAACACTTTATGT
>NW_008678854.1:38974-49589 GCF_000695815.1 Acanthisitta chloris
AGTTTTAACCCCTTTTAGCTTTTCAAAGCTCCTATAAATCACTTTTGAATTATGAGTGACTTGTGAAATACAAGTGTCAGGCAAGTTAGGCTCACATACTGCTAATGTTATGGGTTGTGGTGATTCTCATTGCTTTTGCTCTGGAATAAGAAATGAATAAATGAAAGATAACAGCCCCCCAGTTATAGCAGAGGCCATCAGCAGGTGAGGAACAGGTGATTCAAATAGTTCCCATCTTGGATTTATGTTTTTAAATGAGCAATATTTCATGGAGTTTTGTGAGGGAGTGGAAAAAGAGAGGCAAAACAGAAATTTCAATAGATGCACTGAATAAATGAGAAAATACAAGCTGTGAAGTAAAATATCTATGGATATTTTGTTCTCCTGGACAAAAACTGCTCATGGAAGAAAACCCCCACCTTTTTCACCTGTTTTTGCTCATGCTATTACTTTGCTTTTTTTTTCCCATATCAGAAACAAATGTGACTTAGAGGCACAGCAATATGTGATGTCAAGGCTTTCAGGGATGAATAAAGGTTGTGCAAGGTGTGGAGCAAACACTGATGGGAGATGGTCATTAAGAAGGTTTCCTTGTTGATTGGGAGTATTTTGAACCCGAGCATATCCATGCCCTGGCAGAACGTGTCCATGGTGTCCCTGTGTAGACAGCATGAAGCTTCATAAACACTTAGTGCCTTTTCCACTGGTCTTAAGTCTCAAATTCCTTGGCAGGAACCACAGAAAGCATCAATGTCCCCATCCTGCCTGCATGATATCCCTCTTTGTGCATAGTTCTGGTGATAGCTGTGGGTTTAGTAGGATACAACCAACCTGTAGGGATAAGGAGGATAATTAACTGGGCAGAGGACTGCTGACCTGAAGCTGAACCCCTGATTTACATGGGTCAGGTACACACAGAGTCTGTTGTTGCTGCATAGAGGAATGTGGCACTGCTAAAGAGTTACGAAGATGCTGTGGAGAATGGGGCATGGACCAAGGGCCTTGGTAGGAGCCTACAGAACAGCCATGCTGCCAGAGCAGTGAAATTCCAGGCACATTGGGATCAGGGAATTTGGAAAGCTGGGGCAGCCCCACTGGGCAGTTGCCAGAAGTGCTGGCTAGAGATCAGCATGTCACTTCACCAGGCTGTATTTTTCCCTTTGCAATAGTTATTCTATCACAGCCAGGACTGTATTTCATTAAGATTTACTGTGTAATAAAATCGTTGGGAAGTTGTGAAATTGAAGTCACCTAGTCATTCTGATACACAGTTGAGAGACTTATCATTTGGAATATGTTTCATATTTGAGAAATGAAATGTGTTTCAAAAGGCTAAATAAAAAAAGTTCTGAAATCTATTAAACTCCAACATTTAATTGTTGTTAATGAATGGTGTGGGGTTTGGGGATTTTTTGTTTTAAATTAGCTGTCCTCAGAACACAAATGTGCATGAAGAGGTATTGCATGTTTCTGGAGTCTGAATGATTCCCTCCTGCCAGCCTCTTGTCTCTGCATGGAGACTCTGGATGTCTGAGGGAATGTGGAGTACAAACTGCTTATTCTATTTCATGGCATCTCTCAAAGATATAAACTCTGTTTTCATTCCAGAATTCAATAAACCCAAAATCATTTTAGCTGAAATTGAGTTGTTACCACGTCTGTCGCAGAGTCATGTGCAGTGGGCATGACTGGCTGAGGCAGTGCTGGATCTCCAGTGGAATTCTTCATCCCACATCACGGTGACTGATGCTCAGCCATCTCCCAGACCTAAACCCTAGCCACTAGCCTACAGCCTGTGTTAGAAAACATCTGCTTCATTCTCCTGCACTGAAACACATCTACAAAACCGTTAGAGCATTTTGGCTGTCATGCAGCAGCAACTTGGACAGAAATCCCTTAATTGAACTTGTTCCCGTCAGCTGCCATAGGCAATTCATTGGGTTCTCTGTGATCAGTGGTTGCCAGAGTCATTGGGGATAATCTAAATCAGGATACAGACACCCATCCAGCCTGCACAGGGAGTAAGCCCAGATCTGGGATGACTCTTCTGTTCAAAGCAAATGTGTTCCACCTCATCTCCTTCACCAAAATCACTGTCATCTCATCTTTCTCTTTATTCTGCGTATTTTCTCTATTTTTTCTTTTCTATTGTTCACTTCCTCCCTGGGAAAAAGCCTTGTACAAAAAGGAGAGATGGTAGAGAGAGTAAGGAAAACACCTCTGTAAATGCATAAAGAAAGTGGGGAAAAATGTAATCAGCTGTTTGTTTTTTCCAATTTGGATGAAAAAGTACAGAAGAAAAAAAAATCCCTGGACTTCTCTGAGTTAAGAAAGCATGTTCTGTCCAAATCATTTTCATTTAAATGTTATTTGCCTTACTGTGGTGCATAACTATCATTCAGCATTGGTAAGTACTACCTAATCATCCCTAAGGGACTGAGGGCTGTCGAATTGAACCTGAATTTGTTTCATGGAGAGCAGAGCTTGAGAGCTGCATCTCTGGGCCAGTCCTACATTTCTGCTCTTACAGATTTCAGGAGCATGCTAATAGGATTAGGTACTACAAAGCTGTCTTGCATTCAAAATTAATATCAGAGGGAGTGTGCTGTGGAACAGCATTTCTTGCAAAGAGCAGTGATAGCAGAAACACAAACTCACCGTGAGATTCAACTATCACATTACCACTTACTGCTCTGAGCTCCTTCTTCCCTTGCTTTGGATTAGTGCTATTCCAAACCCTCTTCCTTTTCACATGGCTCCTTGGCATCCTCCATAAGATCCCCTTGTGCTGGGCACTCTTGGCCACATGCAGATCCCCTTGTGCCAGGGTGTGTTACATGTGGCTGTGTCGTGGGTTGTGATGCCTGGGGAGGAAGAGCTGGAGTGGTTGTGTAAACAGCACTTGCTTAGTTTCTGAAAATAGCCTTAGCTGATGTTTTTGCAAACATCTTTGTAACATTTGTCTCTTCAGTGGTGGGAGGTCATGTCAGTATGTTTCTTAACATGAGTAATGTCTTTGCTCAGCGCTGCTTCTCCCCCCTTTCTTTTGATTCATTTTGCAGAATTCTACAGCACCAGACCCAGAAATGTAAAATTACCAATTTAACATATGTTGGGTTAAAAATAGCACAGAAATCAAATCCCTACTAAGGATACAAAGCTGAGCTTCGGAGAATTGTGTTAATTCCCATTTACAGGGTCCAGCCCAGCATCCCATCTCCAGCAGTGGCCACAGGCTGAGTGTGTATGAACAGGGCAGGCACGTGTGGTGCTTCTCTGACACTTCCCAGGCTCCAGCTGTTTTCAGCTCAGGTGCCAGGAGTGATTTCTGTGTAGATAGGAAACATGAATAGATTTTTTCTCCTGTGAACTCAATCTTCTCTACCCTTAAGCCAGTGTAGGCTTGTGACATCCACAGCTTCTCTTGTTAGGTACAAAAATCAGCTCTGTTTGTTTGTGCTGGACATAGTTCCAGTTTGGTTTAAGGGGTCTTTGTGTCAAGATTGGAAAATTCCATGAACAAGCTGTCCCCATCCATGCTGCCCATGCTCCGTGTTTCCTTTTCCCCTAATGATTCTTAGCATTTGATCTGCTGTCTTTTTCCCTTTGCCTGTTGGTAGCTCTGGGCTGACATTTCCATGGTGCTGTCCATTGTAAATCCCAGGATTTCACTCCCGTGCAGTTATGGTTGGCTCAGAGTCCATAATTTCGTATGTGAGGTTAGGATTGTTTTTCCCACATGCATATTTGACATTTATCTCTATTGAATTTCATCTGCCATCTCATATGTCATATCATTTCATAAGGTCCTTCTGCAGTTCCTCACAGTCAGTCTTTGTCCTCATTACCCTGAGTAAATTGCTATCAGCAAACTTCCTCTCCTGCTTTCCAAGAATATGTGGGAGAGTGTAGGTTCCTAATTTGACCAGTGCAGGTGACAGGCTTTTCAGTCCTGCAGGTCTGTGCATCTCCCTTGGTTGATTGTACTCAGTATTAGGTTGATAAATTCACTGTGCTGGAAATGAATCCATGTGTGTCCTGTTTGCTCCAGTGGGTCTCGTTTTTGAGAAACCAGAGCAAACTGTGGGAAAACAACTGCTAACAACTTTCAGCTCACAGAGTGCTGGTGAGTATTCTGTTTGCAGGTGTTAGATGTTGCAGAAATCCAGTGTTGCATGTGATCCACTCTCTGTACCACATAGAACAACAGAAAAATTTAGCTGGGAAAAGACCATTCCACCAGCACTCTCAAGGCTACACATCTTTGAAATCCACATCTACACATCTTTGAAATCCCTCCAGGGATGGTGATTCCCCTTTCCTGTTCCAATGCCTGCCCAGCCTTTTGTTGAACAATTTTTTTCTAATGCCCAGTCAAAACTTCCCCTGCACAACTTGAGATTGTTTCCTCTTGTCCTGTCTTGAAAAGCAGAGATCTGCCTTTGGACATCTGTGGTATTTGGGACTTTCTGAGCTTAGAGATCTCTTCCCTGCCCCAATCCTTCATCTATTCCACTAAAGGCAGAAAATTCTCTGTCACATATTCCTTGTTAAGTCCAAACCTGAAGTAGTTTATGTCTGTGTTCGTTGTGTATGTGTGCAGATCTGAGTCTCTGAGTCGGTGAGTGGGAGAGAAGAGGCAGAGAACAAGGATCACATAAAGATTTTCCCGAACTGTGCACAGTTTGATTCCTGTGGATGACATGAGAGGCACCAATAAAACCTAGAAAAGAAATGGAAGACTCAGAGGTGCCTCCTCTGATGACTGAGATGTACATGACTTGGAAGAAATCTGCCATTGGTGTATTACATTGCTTTTCAAAACAGGCACAGTTGAAGTTGTAGCAGAAAGGCAAAGACCAAAGAGGATTTGATCAGGTACACGAATATACAGACAGGAGTGGGAACATGGTCCTGTGAAGCTCCTTTGCATTCCTCTCTTCTGCAGCAGTAGCTTTTATTTCAGCTGACATGAAGTGTTAGTGGTTTTTGGCAGTATTTCAGGCAGATCTTAGATAGGGATGAACTGTGCTTGAACCAAATCTCCAAAGGGTTTGGCACAAGTGTGCTTTCCTGCAATATGAAATGCAGATTTTTGTTCAGTATTTATATTTGAATAGACAGTAATAAATGCCTAAAGAAAACCACAATCTCTACTTTTTCTCTTGCTGCTTGATTTCCCTTTGTCTGCCTAATGCTTATGCAGATTGTACACATTGTACTGGGAAAGCTTACCTGGTGTTGGTCTCCCTGATGGAGCTGGGAGGTGGTGAGGGGGAAGATTTGACTCTGATGTAACTGTGACAAAACATTTGCTGATCAAGAGTATCAGTTTCAGTATGGAATGTCTGATGATGCCAAACGGGAAGAAAATCCATCCCTTATTTTTCTGTTTTTACTCATAATCTTTTCCGTGAGTTTGCTCCCAATACCACAGTGTGTGAAGTTGCTCCGCAGGTGTCATTAAGAGGAGATAGGTGTCACAGAATCACAGAATGTTTTGGGTTGGAAGGCATCTTAAAGCTCAGGTAGTTCCAAGCCCTTGGTGTGTGCAGGGACACTTTCCACTCAAATAAGTTGCTCCATGCCCCATTCAGCCTGGCCTTGAACACTTCCAGGGATGGGGCAGCCACAGCTTCTGGAGTCATGTCAGCAAGGCAGCTGACATCACAGGGTAACTAAATGCTTGTGACCCATTTTGGCTTCACTGAGTCAGTAGATTTATTGCTCTTGGATATTCTTTAAGGGCGGTTTTTATACACCACTTGTCAAAGTCTAAGTCCTTGGAACAGATTAGCCCTGCAGAAGGAATGCCTCAAGTTTCCTCTAGACTTTCCACATTGCACTGAGTAATGATTCTCCACTAATGAAAAATTGAGTTGGTTTCATGCGCTGTCACGTTTGAAGCACAGGGAGATTTTTTCTTCCCTAGGACTAGTTACATTTTCATGCATGTATTCAAAATTCAAGTCCAATCTGAAATGACCTGTATCAGCTATGATGTAGTCGGGGGAAAGCATCAAAACATGATGCATGGAACATATTTTACAGTCTTAGGCTAACAGCCTAAGAGTTGACTTTATGCAATACATATACCCAGTATTTGATTTTGATGAGAGGGTCTGGAGATGCAGATGTACTTCTCTCTGAATATATTTTGGCAGTGCAAGCACATACATTGCTTTAATTTTGGATGCAGAAATCACGTTGATGATTTTTTAAGCTGTGATTAGGAAAACACAGCTGATAGGGTCAGGGTAACTGTCAATAATGACTTTTTAGAGTTTAACAGAGAAGAAAAAATATATTATTATAAGCCAGGCATGGCATGGTAAGTCTCAAAGCATTTCACTGAGTCTAGCAGATGTTGCAGGTTCTCAAGTTGTTTATTAATGGACAAGTAAATATTTTATTAATCTCTTTATGCAGTTAGAGGAGACTGTCAGATATGTAAAAATATTTGTTTTTACAATTAACTGTGTCTGAGTTGTGTGTCTCAGAAGGTGGTACAAGTATCCTCACAGGCTGCTATTTAGGCCTGAAGTGAAAAACAAAATAACATGCAAAAAGTGGGTAATTAGAAGCTGCCTGTTTGCTTCCAAATTTCTAATCAGATTCATAACTCCTGCTTCAAATGGAGCTTTTTTGGTGCAAAAGTAAAAAATAAATATTTATCATAGCAAAATCATTCCAATATTTCCCTGAGCACATCAGGATTAGAAGACAGAGCTTTGTAGCTAAAATGAGTCCCTCAATGGCTTCCTGAGCAGAAAGGAGATATGAAATGATCTCAAAGCAAAAGTTATGAAGAAGATTTCATACATCACATCTTATTAACATGCAGACTTCAAAAGGGATGTTTGAGGATAACTTGAGACATCTGTAAACTCTGGGGCACACTGTGAGCCCTTGGAATCCTGGTAACGAGATTATTTTAGAGCAAACCACATTTTGTGGCATTAACAGAGATTTGATGGAGAATTTTAAAACTTTCCAAACCCAAGAAAACTGTTGACTTGAGTATAATGCAGCTTGTTAAGCCCTGAAGATGAGATCCCAGCAGATACCTGTCCCCTGACCCGTTCACCAGGAATCGACTGCCCAGGGACTCTCTCCCCTGTGTCCCAGGCTCATCCTTTATCTGTTTCTGAATGGCTGAGCCTCTTGCCATTGGAAATCCAATTACAGTTAAACAAAGATTCAGCTCAGTGCCTTGTGGAAAGCTTTGAAAAATGTTTTGCTTAAAGACAGTTCTGCCCACATCTGTCTAGGTAGAGAGCCAAGATTTTCTGAAGGCTTTAATGCTGTGTCCCCCTCTCCTGAAGCAGAATATTGGCTAATCCTGACATTAGTGTTCATCTAGACCAGTCCTTTTATAGCTCCAGGGGCCGTGTAGGTCACACTCTTACTGCCTGTTTTCTTGTGAGATTGGCCTAGAAAGTTGACTTCATTAAAATGAAATGTTTTCTCTTTCCCATTAGTTTTTTGGTCTAGTTTTCTCATTATGTCATTTCACCCTCTCTGCATTCAGTATTTTCTCTTCCTTCCACGCACCCCTCTCTCAAAACCCAGCAGGTAGAAAATCACTTTGACTAAAGCTGAGATTCTCACATTAAAAGCTGGGATTGTCCAGCTTTTCTAAGTATGTGATATATATAGTATCAAATACTGTGAGAATTGGATTAAAACACCATTGAGGGCCGATATGGAGACAAATTATAATGAGCAGTGGGAAAAGACAGTGAGTACAAATACAGTAATGGATGGCAAATGTCAGGAGTTCAGCATTCAATTTTATTTCCCTGTTTTTATGAGCTGGAGTTTTGTTATATATGTCATGGGGATTGTGTGTGTGTGGTTAAGGGAACAGCTGAAAAGGTGTATAGAGGAAAGAGGTTAAGGGTCAGGATAGTCAGAGAAATTTGGGATAAAGAGGACTGGGATGAAGTCAGGGCAATGAGCACCAATAACATGCAGGGGATCAGATTGTCAGGCTCCTTGGGATGCTACAGCTTTTCTCCAAGTTCATGTTTGCCAGCTCCCTCAGTAATTGCAGAAAGTTGGTGCTTTGGCACCAGGAATGTTGCTCCAGCATATAGTAGAGTGGATCCAAAACTATCTTCCCCACATGGAAGCAGTTTCTCTCTGCATTCCTTCAAAACCAGAAGAAAACCATTGCTTTGTGTCCATGCAGTTCCTCCTTCCCTCCTTGGGGAGCTGTCTGGGAATTTTAGGGGTGAGAGCTGATTGTGAAGGCTGGGGCTCAAGCACAGTAAAGATTTTCAGCATATTGCAGCGAAGAGAAATGTTTTTCCAATTGAGAAGAGTGTCAGGAAAGCAAAGATGTTCCCTAGCATCCTGCTAAGCTGTAGACTCCACCAGTGAAAAGAATTATGTTTATTCCAAAATTTCCAGTGGGCCATTTTCTAACTGGGTCCAGCAGCTGCATTTGCAACTGGTGTGTTCCGGCTGTTTCCAGCTGGGTATGGACACTGTCTAGTGCTTCAGTTGTGCTCTGGGCAACTGCAGTCAGGTACACTGTGTTCTCTGCTGACTTAGTGATTCAGTTTTGCCCTTTTTGTGTTGTTAAAGTCCATTCTGCTCTTCTTTTTGTTCCTCTCATATTTGTTTTCATGAAGAACTGCCAACATGCCCATGTGCTGCTGTCCTTGATGGAATTTCCTGAAGAGGATGAACAGCAGAGCCCCTGCCATACAGACTGACCCATAAACCCCGAGCTGGTTTTAGGGTTAAAACCAGCTTCAGACAAGGTTGTGCTTCTGCAGCTCTGCTTGGCCTCCTCTCCTAAGCCACCTGCCTGATTTAAGATTAAAAATGTGTAATTTCTGGTCTTTCCTTATTCTCTGTCCTGACTTACATGGAACAGAAAATGACCTGTGGCTTGTTTGAAAGTGGGCTGTATGGAAGAGGATGGCAGTGACCTGCCATGCCATAGTGAATGCAGGTACTCAGCTGGGAGTATTTAGTCTGGAGCTCATGCACAGTGAGCCAAAGGAGGAGATCTCCTTCCTCAGGTTTGAGACTGGACTGGTTGCACATCATGGGTTCACTGCAGTTGCTGCGAGAGTATTCCCAAGCACATCCATACCAGGACTCTGCAGAGGGTGGTTGTGTTGTGAAATTTGAGACTCTTCACTATTACACCTCGGTGCCTTACGTTCATTCTCACGCCTTCAGTGACTTCTGCATCAAATGTGGTCCATTTAAAGATTCACAATGAGAGTTGCCTTAACTGCCAGCTTTGCACAGCAACCTGCTTTCTGGGAAATCAAGCTGTGTGCTGTCTGCTTCATCAATCATTCCCAGCCAGCGCTGGTGGGGAAAATTCAGGATGGAGACTTGGCTGTCAACCAAGTGGATAACACACAGGAGCAGGCACAGCCTTGTCCTGTGCTGGCAGGATCCCTGTGGGCTCTGCAGTGCAAATGGTGGGGGAGAGAAGATTTACCTGTTTCTTAAGAAAGTCAGCCTGTGGCTTTGTACAGGGATTAATTTTCCCCATTTTTGGGCTATTCTATCTTGAAAGTTAGCATTTGGTAACAGCAGCAACATTTGGTTGTTTGGTTTTTTGCTTTTGGGAGGACAAAGTTTTGGAATTGACAGCTTTGGCTCCTCTTCCCAGCACTACTGTTAGGGCAACATTGTGTCCTCATCAACAGCCTCATGGACAGCTTAACCAGAACAGCATGTGCCATCGTGTCTGCTTTCCCCTCTGCTGTAGTCATAACTGGAGATAGTCATTCTTTACCACATGCATTCCATGTTGCAGCATTACACAGCAGTAATGAGGCTTTCAACAGTTTGGAACCATCCTATATGGCCAGCAGCTTGGGGAATTAAAGGCTTGTCCAAACTATCAGTGGTTGTTTTGAAAAGTCAGAGTGTGACATGGTGTTATGCTTTCTCGCTGCTGAGATGTGTCATGTGTGTCTCACACACAACACACGCACAAAAGAGCTGCTGTCCCCTTGCACATTCTGTTTGCTTTCACACATGACTTGCTGAGAGAGGAAAAGGTGAAAATGCATCATCATCAACTGATCTTTGTAGCTGAGTGAGAAATATTTCTTCAGTCATGGGTTTTACAGACTTCATAAAAGCTCCTGGTTTTGGAATCAGGATCAATGACAACATTTGAGAGTGGAGGAGTCAGAGCAGCATTTCAGGGTGGAGAGCAGGAGCCATCACCCAGCGTCAGTAGTTGATGCATTAATGTCTGTCATGGGGAAGCAGAACTTGGAGACTTGGACCTTTGATTTGCAGATCCCAAGCACACACCCTAACCATGGAGAAGCTCCTGTCCCCTTGCCTGAGATGGTTTGTTTTCAATTAATTTAAAACTGAATGGTATTTCTATTAGATTCACTCTGTTTCTCCCTGGCTGACAGACTGTGTCCCAAGCCCCAGACACAATGAAATTCTTAGGAGATTGGCACTGAGAGGGAGAGTTATCATAGATATCAGGAAGAATTCTTCCCTGTGAGGGTGCTGAGGCACTGGCACAGGTTGCCCAGAGAAGCTGTGGCTGCTCCATCCCTGGAAACGTTCAAGTCCAGGATGGACTGGGCTTGGAGCGACCTTGTCTAGTGGAAGG
>NW_008678855.1:0-9882 GCF_000695815.1 Acanthisitta chloris
AGGACCCGCTGGAAGGGCAGCGACACTGCTGCAGCATCGCCCAGATGCACGAGCACTACTCCCTGGGGTACCCCGACCTCGACGAGCTGCAGAAGAACCCGCAGCCCCTCATCTTTGACATCGAGGTGCTCAAGGTGAGGCACCTGCTCGTGGTGGCCACCGGCACCTCTGCCCTGGGACTGGGGCTTTGCTGTGATGGAGAAGGATCTGGAGCAGCAGGGGAGGCTCAGCGTGGAGAAAAGGAGGATGAGGGTGACCTCGCTCTCTACAGCTCCCAGGCAGCCAGGCTGGGGAGGGCAGACTCTTGTCGCTCTCTACAGCTCCCTGGCAGCCAGGCTGGGGAGGGCAGACTCTGCTCCCGGGGAATAAGCGACAGGTCAAGGGGAAACAGCCTCAAGCTGTACCAGGGGAGGTTCAGGTTGGATATTAGGGAAAATTCCTTCATGGAAAGGGTTGTCCAGCCCTAGCACAAACTGCTCAAGGCAGTGGAGTCACTATACCAGAAGTGTCCAAAAGCATATGGGGCACATGGCTTAATGGTGGGCTTGGCAACCCTGGATTAAAGGTTGGACTTGATCTTAGAGGGCTTTTTCCAATCTAAATGATTCCATGACGGTGCTCGCAGGTGGAGCCGCCTGGCTCCTACCAGCAGGACCCATGGGCCATGACGGATGAGGAGAAGCTCCAGGCTGTGCCCCTGATCCACAAGGAAGGCAACGAGCTGTACCGCCAGGGCAAGGTGCCCGAGGCAGCTGCCAAATACTACGATGCCATCGCCTGCCTTAAGAACCTGCAGATGAAGGTGGGTCTCCCTGGATGCACATGGGCATACCCCTTGGAATGCCAGGCGTGGGGGCTGCCCCTCACTCTTCCCTGCTCTGTCTCATGCAGGAGCAGCCAGGCTCCCCGGACTGGATCGAGCTGGACCAGAAGATCACACCCCTGCTCTTAAACTACTGCCAGTGCAAGCTGCAGTGTGAGGAGTACTATGAAGTGCTGGATCACTGCTCCTCCATCCTCAACAAGTATGAGGGTAAGAAGCCTCGGGACATCCTGGAGGAGTCTGGGGGGCACTGGGGAGACGCAGTGCTCTGCTGACCCCCGGCTCTCTCCCCACAGACAACGTCAAAGCCTACTTCAAGCGGGGGAAGGCGCACGCAGCCGTGTGGAACGTGGCAGAGGCACAGGCTGACTTCGCCAAGGTGCTGTCCCTCGACCCCTCGCTGCGCACCGTGGTGTCCAAGGAGCTGCGGAGCCTGGAAGCACGGCTGCGGGAGAAGGACGCCGAGGACAAGATCCGCTTCAAGGGCATCTTCTCCCAGTAGAGCCCAGCGCCCGCGGGACAGGGCCTTTTAGATATTCCACATGTGGAATGGTCATGGATGTTTATTAATGTTTAATACAGATTTTACTTACGTGAAGGCAGTGGAAGTGCCCTGGAGCTCGCCACAACCCGAGGACACTGCCAGGCACTTGTGTGGTTGAAGCTCTTTGCTGGGCTGTAGACTCTGCTCATCTACGCACCAGGGACGTGTGGGTGACACGAGCTCCAGCCTGCTGCTCCCTGCCAACTTTTATCCCTTATGTGATGTTTTTATACTCTATGGTGGCCACAGGGGCCATGGTGCCGGGCCTTGGCCCCGGCTCCAACCCCATCATGCCTGTTCTCCCTCGTGCCACGCTGCTGTCACTGCTCCAGGCTGCTGCTATCATCCCAAACCAGTGTTTCCTCTCATGTCAGCATCAGGAATATTTTATATAGACTAACAGCTTGTTCCTGCTATCTCTATAAACTTCTGGTCATGCTATGACAAGATAAACTCAAGTAAAACGAGTCACAGACCCTAGTCACTACATAATTTTTCTGTTAGAGGTAAATGAGGGAAAACAAAGTTGGAAAGGAAGGAACAGGGCAGGGGGAGGGCATGGGCAGCATAGCCCACAGCCCACACCCCCCAGGCTCTTTACCCTGTCCTAAATTGCTCGTGACCCAACTGTTGTGCCCCTGAGTCACCTCCCTGCATGACTCCATGTCCCTGGTGGCTCCCCAGGGCTTTCCCGGTGGGTGACAGCCGTGGTGCCAGGTCTGTGGGCGGTGGGTACAGAGCAGACACGCGGGCGCCAGTGTTTTGTAACATCTCTTTATTCAACACCAAAACGAAATGGGGAACAGATGAACTGCTCTGGAACCTCAGCCCAGCCCAGCCCTGCCCTACCACACTGGACCAAAATAAATAGGTGGAGAGCAGGGGAACAGCCACAGTGCCCCAGCTCTGCACAGGGACAGGGACCCCAGGGTGCAGACCACACTGGGTACTGCCCAACAGCCCCAAAGGACCAGGGGGGACCCAGGGTGGCTCAGCCCTGAGGGGATCGCTCTGGCCCTTGGGGGGCTCAGAGCACCTCTCCCAGCATCCCCCAGTCTCAGGGGACTCAGCACCCTTATCTCCTTCCTACAGGCTCATGGCCCAGTGCCGGCTCCAGCCCCAGGTGCTCCTGGCTGGGAAATCAGGGATGTGGTGGAGGGGGAATGTGGCAGCACCACCCTCACTCAAAAAGCTGATGCTGCGGGGCTTGGCCCGGGACAAGCTGGGGGGAGCTGAGGAGGGTCCCCCTTCCCGCTCCGCCTGGCTGGAGCCCCGGGAGCGCAGGAGCTGGCTCTGCTTCCGGAGGAAGTCTACAGGTGCCGGATTGCCATAGGTGCCTTTGCCCAGCACGGGTCGTGGGGGTCCTTTGGGGGAGTGAGCCAGAGCTGCTGCTTCCAGCTGGGCCAGGTGGGCGACGTAGCCTTCGGAGAGGAACTGTGGGACACGTGGGCAGTGTGAGCTGGTGGCCGCGGGCATCACATGCTGGTGGGGTCAATCATTGGCCCCTCTATTCCCAGCCTGTTCCCAGCCCCACCACCACCATACCTGGCACTGGTTGTGGAACTTCTTGACAGCCCGTCCCACGATGTAGATGTGTGCTGGCGTGAGCCCCAGCGAGCTGTACACGGAGATATCCTTGGTGGAGCCATAGCCAGCGACAATGGAGATCTCTGCCTGCACAGGGACAGGAGCATTAGGACAGGGAAAGACTCTTCCCACAGGGACAGCCACACCCAGGGGCTGGGACACCCTCGTGTTCCAAGGGATGGCTGAGAGCTGCCCTGAGAGGCTGCCAGCTCCACCGTGGCAGTGTGGTACAGCTCCCAGCACCAGGATGCAGAGAGGCACAAGACCAGCACAGCCCATACCACCCTGCCACCAGCTCCCTGTCCCGCCCTGGCAGCATCCCTGTGCCCACCTCGGTGCGCAGGCTCTGGAGGAAGGCAGCTTTCTGGCGCAGCGGGTCGTGGGTGAGCCCGTCACAGAAGGAGACGGCGCCGTGGGGGAAGTTGTGCTGGGAGAGCCAGGCCACCACCCGGTGCTTCTGCATGTCGGGGCGCCCCGTCACATAGATGATCATGTACCCTGAGTCCTGCCAGTGCCTACGAGGGGATATGGGTGGCTGCCAGGAGTCCATGTGGGGACAGTCTTGTTGGCAGGAAGCCACTGGACAGCTCCCAACACAGTACTCGTGGGTGCTGCCTCCAAAACCTCCCTGCTCCCAGGGATAGGTTGGACATTAGGAAGTATTTCTTTACAGGAAGGGTGATTATATGCTGGAATGGGCTGCCCAGAGAGGTGGGGGAGTCACCATCCCTGGAGAGGTTTAATAAGATGTAGAACTCAGTGCCATGGTCTAGTGGACATGGTGGTGTTAGGTCATAGGTTGGACTTAATGATCTCAGAGGTCTTTTCCAGCTTTAATAACTCTGTGATTTTATCAAGGGAAATGCACAGCAGAGCTGTGGGTATCACATCCAAAACCAGAGGAGATTATTTTCCACAATAAAGCACCAGCATAGAGATGCTGTGTCAACTCTCTGGCCAATGGGGTGATGGGACAGCCCCCAGTTTGTCCCTGCTCTAACACCCACCCCTACCCTCCAGCTGGGTTGTCACCACACCATGAAAGAGGGGCAGATTGTCCCCCAGACTGAAGGGCACTCACCTTACAACATCCACAGCCCCTGCCCGCACTTTGGGGTCGCTGCCCATGATGGAGACACTGGCAGTGAAGGAGCCATCGATGCTGAACACAACAGACTCGGTGCCAGGGGCCACCACGGTCAGGTATGCCTCAGCATAGCTGTGGTCCCCCCTGGGATGAGAAAGGTGAGGGCTCAGCATCAGCTCTGCTGCCAAGGGATGGTGTAACTGCCAGAAGGGCTGGAGGAGGAACGGAGGTGACACCTCACCTGACCACCATGCGCACAGGGTAGATACCGATGGCCAGAGCCTTTTCCAGAGGGATGGTGAAGGTCAGGCGCCCACTGCCACTTGTCACCTCAGTGCCATAGTACAGCCACTTCCCTGACAGCGGCTGTGTCATGATGTAGATATCCACCTGGGGGGGAAATGGGCTGGGCATGGGCTGAACCTCCACATCTGGCCGTGTTGCCACCTACACATCCTTACGACTGTCTCCCACCATCCCACACGGTGTCTTGCTCACCACGTCCTTCCCCTACCATGGGTGACACCAGCCCCATGCCCTGTCCTGGACACCCCTCCCCATCTGACACCCACAAGCCCAGCAGTACCTTCTCCCCAGTGAGTGTCACCACGTCCAGGGGTCCATACATGAAACGTCCACTGAGGACCTGCGCTTTGCCCTCACACACGATCACGTCGCAGGCTCGGTGGGTGGCTTTCACGTTCTGTGGGGCCACAGCTCCCCAGGGAGCCCCTGGGGTGGCACAGGGACCCCGCTGGACTGTGGGATTGTCCTGGAATCCTCCCAGCTGCACCGCCCCAGGGCTGCAGTCTGCCCTGGGTGGGCTCCCGCTGGCCATGGGCCACATACCCGGATCTTCACTTGGGTGCGCTTCCGCTGCCACTTCTCCCGAGGGAAAGCAGGGCTGTAGATGGAACTCTCCTCACTCTCTGTCGGATGTGGCCCCTCCTTCTCCATCACCTGCCGATGGTACAGACCCCGCTCAGCCTCCGCCGCCGTCCTCGGCTCCCGTCCCCGCCGTACCTGGCGCAGGATGAAGGCCACCACGTCAGAGGACTCCCAGTAGCTGGCATGGAAGAGGTGTGGCAGGGTGATGGTGGGGAAGGCAGTGAGGGCATCAGGGCAGTACAGAGAGTAGTCAATGCGCTTTGGGCCCCACCAGCGCTCCAGAACTGTGGGAAGAGATGAAATGAAGCCATTCCCAGACCTCATCCCTGGTTGTGCATCCTGAGGTGCACACATGGGAAGGGATGGCACTTACTCTTGACAACTTCGCTGGTGCTGGCAGGAGTGGGGGTCTCTGTTGACTCGTTGCCCCTCCAGAAGCCACCAAAGCTGCCCGTGGGGGTAGGGGGGGCCATGTCCACTTTGGGCAGGAATAGGGTAGAGTGTGTCTGCAGGGCATCCGCTGTAGACAGAGATGGGTGAGCCCCCAGAGACAACCACTACCCCAGGACACTCCTCCAGCAGAGCCCCAGAGGGGTGGGAAGGGCTTGCACATCCCTTTCCCTCACCCAGCCAGGCTCTGCAGTGCTGTGGATGCTCTGGAGACCCCAACACAACCCCAGGGTGCCCAGGACCAGCATGGTGGGGATGTGCTCACCCAGCAGGGACGAGGTGCCATCACCCAGGGGGTACTTCTGGTAGCGTGGCACGCTGAGTGGAGGGACAGCATGGAAGGCTTTGGCCAGGAGGGGCTCCAGGCGAGAGGCGCAGGGGTCAGCAGCATGGAAGAGGTTGTAGATCTGGTCACAGGCAGGACGCAGCTGGGCCACTGTGGCACAGAGAAGGGGTCAGGGGTGCCCAGATGGCATGGTGAGGAGGCATGAGGGCTGGGGGGCACCAGGAGCAAAACAACAGGGAGGGGTAAAGCAAAACACAGCGAGAGGAAAGAATGAGGAGGGAATTTAGCACACCAGGGATGGGCTGGGGCTGGCACAGAGCAGGGACAACATCACCAACAACAACCACACAGCCATGGCTGGGCATGTGAGGAGCCCAAACCCAAGCAGAGCTCTCTGAGGAGGTCCTGGGTGGCTCAGGCTGGTAGGGGGAGCACGACTAGGGGATTTAAGCCCTGCAGGAAGGGTCAGGGGCTGGGGGTGTCCTCACCATCCAGAGCAGGCATGACAGTCTTGCGCAGTGCGAGCACCAGCCCCAGTGGAGAGCCAAAGAGGAAGAACCCAGACACCTTAAAGTCGAGACGGCTGCTGGCACCCTCTGCCCCATCTGGCGCTGAGGTGCCACTCCGGGGTGCCTCTGCCTCCAGTGGGGCCTCACTGGCCTGCAGGCTGGGACAGCAAGGACAGCAGGCATTGGCAGAGGTGACACCATCCTGCTCCCACCATCCCAGGGGCAAAGCCATGCTTAGTATAGTCCTGTTATCCCAGAGGAGCTCCAGCAAGACCCACTCAGGGCAGCCAGCCCATGTGAAATGCTCCTTCCCAGCCTGGAGCAGATGGGAATTCCACCCTTTCCATAAAGCACAAGATTAGTTGGGATGTTAACCATCTCCCTTGGGCTCACCTGCCTGAGGAGCTCTGCTGTTGACTGTCCCCTTGTGTCCCCAGGATCTTGGGGCTGGCCTGGGCAGATCCCGCTGCTCCCTCTGTCCCATCAGCCAGCGGGTCCCCACCGCTGCTCAGCTCTGGGGAGATGGGCTCTGTGCTCTGCAGGGGGAGAGACAGCAAACACCCGGACCCCTCTTAGCTCCCACTGCACCCCCAAACACTCCCCAGAGGGTGTTGGGGTGCTGACACTCACCAGGCTGCCCCGGCGGCTGCTGCTCCGGCTGCCCCCTGATCCCGCCCGGCTCCGGCACAGCGCATCAAATCCCAGGATGCCACCCACACAGTCCCCCAGCAGCACCACCTGTGGGGACACACACCATGAAGGGGGTGACACACCATGAACCCTCCCCACAGGGGTACTCAGCTGGATACCATAGTCAAGTTTCCCCCAGTCCCACCTCACCTGGCCACAAAAGCCAGCGCCCTCCCCGGAGTGCAGGAAGGCTCCATAGGCCTGGTTGGCACGGGTGATGACAGTGCCCACAGCATGCTGGTAGCTGCCTGAGGAGGTGGCCAGCAGTGGGAGGGCTGCCAGAGGGATGTGGTCCTGGCTGCTGGACAGGCTGTCCCTGTCGTGGCTGTAGGGGCTGAGCCTGAGGGGGGACATAGGGAGCATAAACAGGGCTGTCCCAATGTCCCCATCCCACCACACAGTGCTTGTTCATCCCATGATGTTGCACCAGGAGTTATCCCATGCCGTCCCTTCACATCCCATGACGTTTGGTTGTCCTGGGATGCTCCACCAGGAGTTATCCCCATCCCAATCCCATGCATGCTGCACCAGGAATTAACCATATCCCATCCCACCCCTTGTTCTGGATGCCTCCCTAGGAGAAGCAAAGTCCCCTCCCCAAGGCCACCAGCTCCCTGGTCCCCTCCTCTCCCATTGGGAATGCTTACTTGGAGACAAGGGCATACGCTGCAGCACAGATGGGCGGGCAGGGCACCAGGCGCAGTGCCACGTGTCCCAGTGCCTCAGGGAAGTGGACACGGGTGACAGCATCAAAGGTGGCTGCCAGTGTCTGCACATCTGCCTGCTTGGAGCCCGGCTCGCCCGCTCCCTGGTCCAAGATGTTCCCGCTGTGGAGGATGAGGAAGAGTGCGTGGATCCGGCACATCTGCTCCGTGCTCTCTGCCGTGCCACCCTGCAGGAAGGAGAGCACTGAAGTTGGGGGGCACAGCCAGGGGGCACAGCTGGAAGGAGGGGACATGGGACACGCACCTCGGAGAAGCCTGATGCTCCCAATCCTTCACCATCTGCCTTGGCGGCACTGGCTCCATCCCCTGCAAGCACACAGCCCCATTGAGCCCAGTTTGGGGCTCCAGGTGGGAATCAGCCCCCTTCCAGGACACCCACACCAGGCTTTAGGGCTGCAGCCCCTGCCGGTGCTCACCCAGCGCCTCATCCAGCTCTGCTGGCCGCTCCAGCGTGTCCAAGAAGTCGTTGGAGCTCCACTTGGTCATCTCCTTGGCAAAGACTTCGTCACTGTCAGACAGATCCTCTGTGGAGGCAGGGAGAGTAGTGTGGGTGAAGGGAGCACCCCTGTGCCTGCACCTCCAGCCCACCCCAAGCCAGTGCCTGTACCATGGGCATCAAAAAATTCTTCTTCGGAGCTGTTCTCGGAGTCCCGGGCGATGTTCTGCATCCGCCACTCCGACAGGCTCTGAGGAGACACTCCTCCTGCCACAGATGGGGGGGTCAGCACCCAGAGTCCCCCAGGAGATCCAGGGCCATTCCTGGGTCACCTAGAGCTCCCCCAGGAGATCCACGGTCATCGGTGGGTCACCCAGAGCTCCCTCAGGAGATCAAAGGCCATCGCTGGGTCACCCAGAATCCTCTCCGAGATCCATGGCCATTTGTGGGTCACCCAGAGCTCCCCCAGGACATCCAGGGCCATCCCTGGGTCACTCAAAGCCTTCCCTGGGTTACCCAGAGCCCCTTCAGGAGACCATGGCCATGCCCAGGGTCATCCAGAGTCCACTCAGGAGACCTAGGGCCACCCCTGAGTCACCAGAGCCCCTCCAGGAGACTCGGAGCCCTTCCCAGGGTTACTCAAACCTCTTCCCAGGAGACCCAAGCCTGGGAAAAGAGTCCCCTGACACATCTCCTATGGAGAACAGCAGCATCCAGGGTGTTGGGATCCCCATCCCACCCATGCAGGACCCTGTCTCTCACCTCCATGCTGGGAAGAGTAGGAAGACCGGGAAGATGTGGACCACTGCTTGGCAAAGGTATCGTCGGGGGAGGCATCGGTTTCCCCCTGCAACTCGCCCCCCTCTTGCCCACTGGGTCCCTCCGGCTCCGGCCGCCCCTCGGGGCTGGCCCCAGCCATGGGGGGCTCCTCAGCCTCGCTACACTTGGCCATCTTCTGTGCCAGCATCCGTGCTGTCTCCTCCTCCAGCTGCCGGATATCCTCCATCGTCAGGTCCGTCCACTCGTCCTGCCAGCACCAGGCTTGGCGGTGGGCACGCAGCATCACCTTCCTCAGACCTGAGGAGGGAAAAGAAGAGGGTGGGCAGCAAGCTTGGCACAGCTCCCCAAGTTACCCCCCAGCATTCCATAGCTCTGGACTCACCCACATCGTGGATGAACTGCTCGATCTTGGATTGCATTCCCCAGTAGCGGAATTCCACCTTGCAGAGTTTGTAGGCACACATCAGGGGGCCACTGGCTGCTGCATTCTCCAGCCAGTCATCTCCCAGGGGGCCTCGACCCGTCTTGGATGAGTGGTAGAGTTTGGGATCCTCCTCGGGCTTGTATTCCCCTGGGGAGATGGGGTCACGCACTATGTCGATGGTGTCTGTGGGGAGAATGGTGTTTGTCACCCCTCAGCACTCAGTGAGAGCACACAGGTAGAAGAACAAGGAAAAATGCATCAAAAATCAGCTCAAACTATTCCCACGAGCCAAACACAGCCAGCAGCAAACACTTTCTAGCCCAAAATCCCAGAGTCTAGAATCATAGAATCCTGGAATGGTTTGAGTTGGGAGAGACCTTAAAGTCCATCCAGTTCCACCCGTGCCATGGGCAGGGACCCATTCCACTAGCCCAGGTTGCTGCAAACTCCAGCCTTGTCTGAACACTTAGAGGGATGGAGCAGTCACAGTTTCTCTGGGCAATCTCTGCCAGTGCCTCACCTCCCTCACAGGGAAGAATTCCCTAATCAAACATACCAAAACCCAAACATCCTGCAGCTGGAACGCTCCAGCGCCCTTGGTGCAGCCACACACATGCCATGCCCGCGTGGGATCGGACGCGGCGCCCGCGGGG
>NW_008678856.1:0-17453 GCF_000695815.1 Acanthisitta chloris
CTTACATTCCTATTATTAATGCATTAAACTTGTAAGAATGTTTAGGAATTTAATTAGCATTTAATAAGATAGCTATAGCAAATTACAGTAGTTAGATGTTAAATGTAAATTAATATTTTTAGTATTTAATTGATATTAACTAATTAATTACTGTTTATTACATGGCAACTAGATTTATCTGTTATAGTGTTATTAAATCTAAATTAGAAGTTCTATTTTAAGTGGCCCCTACTCAATTAAAAAAATACAGTATCTGGGATTATCAGGGTTTACCTTCATGAAGGAATTGGGTGAGCTTGGGATATTAAATCTGCAACATAAATTATATAGTTTGTAAGGAGATTAAGTATCTTCGCACAGGGGGAATATTATTCATCTGGATAATCCCAAGAAAATGAAAGTATTCAACTGAGTAGAAATCTTTTGTGGAAGTATTCCCTGAATTAGGCAACAGAAAGAAAAACGGGGTTTTCGGGTTTTTCAAATGTTTTGGAAGATCAAGAAAAAGTTTTCTCATCCTGTTTGGGACTAACCTTCCAGTAGCTCAATGACATGTTAGAGAAGGAGATAAACAATGAGGTTTTCAAAGACCCTCTATATGAGATAATTGCTTAAAAAGTCTCACCACAGAAAACAAATTATGAGTTTTGGATGTGGAAGCCTTTGGAACTTCTGGTCTTTACTTAAATGGGAGTAACATTGTTCTGCATCCACATTTGCACCTTATACTGACCTAGCTATGTTGTACTGGTGCTGTGTAGTACTGGCACTATGAAATAGTTTATATGCAAGTAATACCAAGAGCTTATAAGATGTATTTCTGAGAGGAAAACAATTTTACAAAAGCAAAAGAAAATGCTTGTTAAGCCATCTAGTCAACTGGTATGCCAAACAAGCAGTTACTTTGAACTCCTGGGGCTGTATTTCAGTATAAGGCTGAGGTACCTATAGCATGAATAAGAGGAGTTTGGATATCAATTTAAACTCAGCACATGACCTCCTTTGTGACATGAAAATCCTACAAGTGCTTAACCAGATATGGGCTAATACAGAGAAATGCCACTTAGTCATTTGTCTGCCACATAAGGCTGGCTGGGATTCCTCAGCTGAAGTCCAAACATGGACTAGTGCAAAGCCATGCTCTAAGAACACTAAAAATGGCAGAAGCAGAAGGCCTTTCAGGAAATTCACACCAGTCTGTGAGCTTTATGTTCTTCAGCTGTGAAATTAGGAATATATTTAATTACACTTATGGAACAAAATCCTGCTTTTGAATAAAAAAGTATTTGTAAAGCCTAATTTATCTGCAAATTCTACAATCCTTATATACCTTATTACTTGGGGTTTTTATTTATGTCCTTCCAAATAATGAATAAAAATAGCAAAATCAGACCGAAGAAAGGTCTTTTTGGGGTCTCTAAATCACAGGGACTGCCGAGAGATGCAAAAATGTTACACTCTGATTTTTTTTTTTGTTACATTTATTGCTGTCTGGATCCTTTTTTTGACCTTTAAAAATTTTATTGTAAAGCTACTCTAGCCTTTTATATTTTCTTTCATTTTCCCTTGTTATTAGAATAAAACTTTCTTGTAATTTAATCTTAGTACTTCTTATATGTCAATTTCTCCTCTACAGACATATTGAACTACTTCTCATTGCCAATATCTCCGTATAAATAAAAACTTGATCTTACTCAAATCGTCAGCAAGACTCAAATGGATTTGCGCAGGACAAAGATTTTGACTGTTTCTTAGTTCTCCACTATTCTTAATTCTCCATTATTCCCACATTATACTGCTGTGTTTTTTACAAATCACTTTTTAGTCCACTTGCTTTACATTCAAGTATCTGAACAAACACTATTTTCATCCTCTTTTCTATCAACACTTCCTTAATGACAAAGGCTCTGACTTCTAGATAACCTTCGGACTGAATCATGACACTGTCCTCTACAAACCTAACTCAGGAAAGTCTTTGGTGAATCATGGCTGAATGTACTTGTCACCCACCAGATTGCTGGGATTTCAAGCTCTATGATAGCTGATCCAGGAATTTCTCATACCTGCTTTCATCAAGCCTTCAGGGCCTACAGCAGATGCTACTGCAGTGTATTTATTTGAATGCTACCATACCCCTTCCATTATCTCAGTGCCCTAACTGGTTTAGTAAATATTTTAAATCTATATTTCCAGTGCAGAGCAAGTAGGGTTTAAATTATAGGTTGATACATCTGCCACCATGTGAAAATAGCTCCTCTAAACTGAAATTTCTACTCATCAATTTCCTGAAGGATTATATTCTTTTGGAAGAAAAAAAAATCCAACCCAAAAAAAAAAACCCCAAAAACCCCAAAAAACAGAAACCACAGCAATAAAGTGAGAACATATGGATTATGGATTGATTTAAATGTTAAAAAAAAATGCTTCCAGCTGCATTATTCTCCAGTTACTTTCCAGTTACTTTGCAATTCATAATCCCTTAAATCCAACTGAATTTAACGGGAGGAGGAAGGAAAGCAACTGAACTTGCTTCTAATAATATTTACACTTTTTAGACATTTTCCTGTTGTCCTTGCAATTGTGAAGAATTTTGACACTTATTTTGCCATTTACCTTTGCAACAATATGGCACCTTAGGTTGTTTCTGGCATCGTTTTCACAAATTTATACATTTATACTACATATATACATATGAATACACACATATTTGGACTCATATATTATTACTTCATGTGTCTACTAAGTTCTTTGTTAAGAACAAGGGTGATTAGATGGTTCAATGGCCATTCAGCTGCTGTGATTATAGAAAGCCTGATTTTCAACCTGGCTATTTGTAAGGAAGTTGTGTAGGTACATTTATGTACAGCTACTTTTTCTTCCCCATCTGGACTGATTAACATTTGACAAGAGTCCAGACAAAGTCTCCTTCTCATAATATTCTTAATAAGATGTGAATGTACAAAGTCCATGTACACAGCATTTAACTTAGGGAGGCAGAGGGCGTATGTGCCTAAGGCTACCAAGTACAGCAGCTAATAATTCTATTCTATGTTGATTGTCATGTTTAGAATAATATGTATTTGAGGAAGCAGATATATTTATTTCCTTGGTTTTGCTTTAAAGCAAAACTTAGAAACCTTTAGGAGAGACTTTTAATTTCTTTAAAAATACTGTTGAACATGTTAAAACTGAAACCTGAAAACATTTAACATGAATTCTTTAAAAGCTTTTTGGACTGTATAACCATCAATCTGCAATGCAGGATCTAGAGACAGCAATCCCACCTGAATCATGCTACAGTTAATATGTACTTGCTAATATAATTTATCAAGCATTCTAAATCCATGTGACACAAATGTATAGCATTCAGTCTGAAAAAGTTCATCAAGAGTTGTAAGTAAAACCAAATGAATGCATTATAAGTTCTTTCCATGTGATGTTTTCCCCTATCTGTCTTCTTAAAACATCTCACACTGAATGGTTTCCTGTGTGCACTGTTGCAGATTTATTCTTCTCTTGATGCATGCGTGTAACTCCCCATTAATGTTAGTAGGAATGAGATTTACGTATGTGCACTGAGAGGAGAACAGACCCCATGGTATTTTATTTGCCTATACAGGATTATAGCCTCTAAGGATAGATTTGATTTTTTTTGTTGTTAGCAAAAAAGCAGCTTGACAAGTAGCTTTTTGATTGATAATACACTGGGAGTCATAATTTATATAATCTTACACCTGCTGCTGAACATAAAGGTCACTTTAAAGGTGTGAGTTGTGTGTGCTGGGGCAGAGCATAAACCAGGGGGTCAGTTTTCAGTGGTTACTGTGTGATGGAGAAACAGACAAAACCTTCTACCAATTCTGATAAAATTGAAAACATCATGGCAAGCATTGTAATTAACAGCAAGTTTCCAGAACCTGACATTCTGAGCAAGTGTCATTCCCTAGGTTATTACAGAGGGAATTAGAGTGGCCTTTCACTGTCAAACTGATATATACCATCGGAGCGTTACTGAAGAAAAAGTACCATTCGTGATGTCTTTTCAGGATTTAAACATCTACTGAATTCCATCTCTTTCTATCATTTTCTGAAAATAGATACACATCTCAAAAGGTCTCTATCTAGGGCATTGAGTGGATTCAATATTTCAGCATTTTTCTTCTTTTTTTTAAAAAAAATATGCGTAAGAACTCTCTTGCACACAGCATCAACAGGACTTTCTTAAAGCTTAAATATTTTTGCAAGAAGACTGACTTCATGAAATGTATTCCTATGATAAATCACTGCATATAGTGATTTTTCTAAAGAATCTTGTTTGTACACTGGGGCAAAATAAGCAAAATAAAGCTTTTGTACTATAAACTAGCAGGATACTTGGGTTTATTCTTGCTTTTCTTATCTCTTTCATCTTTTTTTTTAATAGCCTTGCAAATGTATAAGGACATAACTGGTGTGTGTACAAGGCATTATTTGATACATTCTTGCTCTAACCTTCATCTTTTGCTGCTACTAGAGGGAACTGTACTTTCAGAATTGAGACATATTCTTTCAGTCAAATATTCCTAGTATGTGTACTAACATATTCTGTGGTTCTGAATATTTCATCTCCACAATTTGCTATAGTTACTAATTGTATAATAGATAGGTTTAATTTCACTTCAACGTCCGTCTGGACAATCATCTAAAGCCAGAAAAAAGCCAATAAGATCTGCTTAATTGTCTTTGGGTGCTTTGATCAGTTTTTCCAAGTTCTGAGTATGACCCAATCTTGAATGCATTTGGTGAATTTCACTGCAGTATTGATGATTAGGACTTCCAAGCCAATTTAGGAATGTCAGTCCATGCTGGAGACTATTGAAGTCTTCTAGGTGACTTGGTGACTGTAGTATCTATTGATTTGAATCATTTACTTGGGTCAAGAAAAGAGACTAAGAATTTTGAATGTCTACAACATGGAGTGTTCATTGTCTCCTGTCATGAGAGGAGAATGTATTTCTCTTTTCAGGGTGGGGAAATGGTTACAAGAAATGACTTCTGACGTTAATGGAACAGGGGAAAAATTCACTTTCCAAGAAAATAACTGCTTTTAGGCCTAGCTTTGTCTTCATAGATCACTATGGTTTACAAATGACCTACAATAAATTAAGTAGACACCTCCACGATGGGGATGAAAGTCTTGGCAACGCTGATTAGTTGTGGCAATTATTTTAGAGATTTATGAAGTGTTTGCCAGAACCATCTCTGTCTTTACCATTTTATCTGCAATATCTTGTTATGACAAAAAATGAAAAAATCCCCAAACATAACTAAGAACTAAAAAGAATTTTGCAACATACAAATTATCAGTGCTTTTTAACTAATGAGGGGCTGAAAAATATTTTCTCAGAGACAGGCTATTTTAATAGCATTTTGCAAAGTTTATTTCAGTGTCTTCAAAAGTAACAGCAACTGGCATGTTAGAAAATTCATGCAGAACCACAAATGCAGCTAAGTTAAAACAGCATGGCAATATCTGCTGTTCATGTTTACACAGTTGAAATTTGAGTTGGTATTATTCCACTTATTTTGCCCAAAGATATTTTTTTCCTTCATGATGTTAATTCAATTAAGTTAAAATTGTGTTATCAACTTCTCTACTGACTGGCAAAAGCTTTTGTGTGTCACAGGCAATATTCACCAAAACTTGCTGTTGTTGCTAAAATTGCTTTTCAATAGTGACATAGGAACTTAAATTTTACTCAAAATTGACAAAATACTTGTGAAATACTGCAACATTAATAAACTTAGATGGTTTTCCATGCAAAATATCAGCGATTATTATTTTTATCTATCCAACTAAATCTTCATTAATCACTCAGTAAAATGGCTAAATAGAGTGCTATTTATATGTATTTGTCATTTGGGATGTATATCCTCTTATAATAGCATTTTTGTCTGCTACTGTGTGTTCAGGGGAGGATACAATTGATTCAGGAAGGACCAGAGGGATTTTTCATGGAAGTGCAAATGTAACACGATATTTTATGGTTGAGGATAGTTTATGAAAGAAAGCATTCTGTGCCTTAGTGGAAGAGTGCATGAGCCAGTTTTTAACACTAGTATTGCCGATTCTGAGGCTGATGATACAAACCTTGGTTTATGATGTGAGGTTATTATTCATTATGATAATGTAAAATAAAGAACAGCAAGAACAAAACTACTTAGAGAATTGAATAATGACTTCATGTTTTCTAGAAAATAAAAAATGCTGCAATCATTAACCAAGGTCAAAGTGACATAAATACACTGCAGATCTAACATCTCAGGGAGGAAAATAACAGCTTGAGGAGATCATGTCATAAGATGCAGCTATTGCTTAACTATTTCATATTAAAGATTTCTAGCACCGTTTTATTATTTATTTCTAGTTCATGAAATATTTGAAAGGGTAGCTACATAGTTCTTTCTGTAACTACAGTACAAAGCATCCCCCTGCACAATATTTTTTTTTCAGTTATTCTAGAAAACACAACAGTGATCATATCCTTTCAACACAGGAGAAGATATTTCCCTAATGGTAAATAGGAATGAATTTCCTGTCCATAGATGCTAAAGATTTTTTCTAAATTAAAAAAAAAGGTAAATAGCTAATGCAATATAAAGTTTGCATACTGCAGAAGAATCATTGAGTTTGGAAAGGACATCTTAAAATAATTTAGTCCAAGACCCTTGTTCAAGTTTTCAGCTAGATCAAATGGCCATAGGCTGTGTCCAGTTGGGTTCTGAATGCTTTCAAGGACGGAGACTCTGGGCAAATCTATTCCAATGTATGACCATTTTCTCCATAATAAAAAAATTAAAAAAAATTTAAAAATTCTTGTGTTCATATGGAATTTTATGTGCTTTCATTTGTGCTCATTGCTCTCATTTCCTTCTGTCCTGTCACTGGGCACTACTGAGAAGAGTCTGCCTGCTGTTTCTTCAGTCCCTCCCACCAGCTATTTACACACATTGATTAAATCCCACTGAGCCTTCTTATCCCCAGGCTGAAAAATTTCAGTTCTCTCAGCCTCTCCTCACATGACAGGTATTCCAGTCCCTTAATCATCTTTGTGACCCTTTGCTAGACTCAGCCCTGTATGACCAGCTCTCTATTGCACTGGAGACCCCAGCGCTGGATCCAGCACATCAGATGTGTCTCACTGGGGCTGAGTAGAAAAGAAGAATCACCTATCCTGACCTAGAGGGAATGCTTTTCGTAATGCAACCCAGAATTCTGTTGGTGCCCATTACTACAACACTGCTGAACATTTATAAAACTCACGGTCAATTTAGAATACCCCAGGATTTCTAGGTTCTTCTCTGCAGAGCTGCTTGTCAGCTAGTTGATGTCCAGATTATGCTGATGCTATGGATTACTGCTCCCAAGGTGCAAAGCTTTGCATTTCCTTTTCTTGAACTTCATGAGATTCCCATCTGCATCACTTGAGGGTGTTATGGGTTACCTAACCCCTACTAAAAGCCTTACTACAGTCAACATAAGCAACATCCCTCACCCCTCATCCACTGAGCTTGTCACCTCATTGTGGAAGACTACCAGGTTGATTTTCTCTTCATAATTCATGCAGAGTCCTCCTGATCACCTTCTTGTCCTTCTTGTGTTTGGAAGTGATTTCCAGGATTAGTTCTTTCTTCACCTTCCCAGGGACTGATGTGACATTGACCTGACTGTAGTTCCTTGTATCTTTCTTCTTGCTCTTCTTGAAGATGGGAGTGATATCTGCTTTCTTCCTGTCCTCAGGAACCTCCCTCAGCCGCTCTGACCTTTCAAAGATTATCAAGAGGCTTCACAATTATATCAGCCAGCTCAATCAGCACTCATGGGAATATCCCACCAGTATCTGTTATGTGGCACTTCATATCCAGTCACCAAGTTTTAGTTCTGTCCCAAGGGGCAAATAGGTACAGAAGTAATTCTCAAATACAGGTATTATGGCTCTTGCTACCAACTAACTGCTGCCAAATACGAATAAAATTACAGACCTGGCAGAAATTGTTTAATCCAAGAGTTGTGCTTATATTTAGCAGTACGCAAAATGGTCAGTCTGAAGCAAAGGTTAAACCTAGCAAGATCTGAAAAATGCTGATACTGTTTTTCATTTCTTTCAATCATGCAAGATTTGAAATTTTTGCAAGCAAAAAGATGTGGGTTTTGTCCCAAGACTGGAAATGTTAGGCTCTGCTTGGTAGTTATATAAGTTTCAAGAAATTCATATAATCCAAAGAGATCAGGTGTCTTCACTGAGTGTGAGTAGCAATGCTTTTTTTTTTATTTTCTCATTTATCCTGCCATACACCTCTTTACATATATTTTTATATACCTAGAATATTGTCCTCAAATCCATGTCTCCCTCCAGATACATCCTAGCATTAGATAAAGTTATTTCAATTTTAAATGTTTTTGTTTCAGTATTCAATTTTACACAGTTTTGCATCTAAAAGGAGAAATGAATGTCTTGTAGAAAGTACTGGTTTCTCTTGTTGCCTTGACAGCTATGATAAGCAACAAACAGAGAATATGTACTTGGATTTGGGAGATTCTTCCTTATCTTTTTATACCATGGAATTATCCCTTTTTTCCAGAATTCAATCCTGAATCAACACATAAGAAAAATAATGCATCATTCTATACACATCAAAATGCAGAGCACATCACAGTATTGTTCTAAAACAACAAACATATCTACAGGTTGGGAACTAATTTAGATTGTAAAGAAAATATTCCTCTCTGAGATCCACCTATGTGTCTTAACTTCTCTTTATATTAAGTAGCTTTTCATTTGTCAGAACAAATGAAAATGCCTGAAAATAAGCATGTTATAACAGAATACAACTCAGCCCACATCTATGCCTTGCAGATAAAGTTCTTACTTTACAAGAAAAAGTCATGTGAGTTTAGTCATGGTCATAATAGCATGGGACTCCCCAAGGAAACCAAAAGCCCTTTAGCCTTCACTATATCCTCAAGCACACATTGCACTAAACGCAAAAGGCAGTGACATCAACGGTCTATAAAAGTGTGACCTTCAAGTTGATGGATTTAGAGTAATAAAAGGCCTCAACAGCAGCTAACATATAAACATAAAAGGAAGTTGTAAGGACAACCCACTTTGGTGTATGATGAGTATGAAATTTAATACTGTGTTTACAGAGAGGCAGAAGGAGGTTGGGGACAGGAAAGAGAGCGTGGGATCTTAGATTACTTGGGTATAAATTTGTGAAGAAGGATGAGGTTGAAAAAGCATCAATTGAATGTGGTCCTTAGGGAATATAGATACATATATATGTTTCTGAAAAAAAAAACCCAAACTTGGTCATGCACCACAAATAAGATTTTGCAGGCAAATTTCCCCAATGGTAGCTTGTAGGGTTTTGAACTATTGGTTTGAAAATGTATTTTTATATTACAGATGCTGATCTGTTCAGTGAAATAAAGCTAATAAAATAATTTAACTTAAGCAGGGAGGCAATGAAAGGACAAGGCTTCCAAAATTATCCTCAACAAACAGTCCATTCATGCAACACCATAGTGAACTGGTAAAGTGTCCCAAAACATCAAAATGGCCAAGAGGGGGCAGCAACATGTTGAGACATGGGAACTCTCCTCCCTCCACTGGAAGTCCGCAGAAGCCACGATGCAAGCACCTATTCCATTTGCAGATCTTTGCTAAATTGAGTCTGAACCTCAGAAGCTAGAGCAATGCTGTCAATAACTTAGGGAAAAAACAATTGCTTCCACTGTCTAAGAATGGGAGGACTTGTCTGACTTTCTAGAAATTCTTCAGATGAAGCCCAATTAAAAATCATAGAAAGTTTGTAAAGCCTTCAGTAGTCATCCACCTCACAAACAAAGCACCATAGTTATCTACTACTTCCAAGTCATGACAGTATGTCACCTGCTATCAAAAATTTAGAACAATCATGGGATGAAGTTTTATTACTTAAATGCATGGAGGTTTCTCTCTGAACAGACAGAAATCAACAGTTCTACATTCATTTTAAGCAACTACATATGCAAGACATATGCAGATGTAAGTCAGATTTACATATAGAAATGCAGTTTCTTGCCCACTGACAAATTTTGACTGTATATGACTGTAACCCCACTTTGAATTCTTTGCATACACAAGACTTCTAAATTTAAAATTATTTGCATGCAGGGAATAAATTCCTACAGTTCAGCTAACAGACTATGTTTTTCCAAACCTTTCATCTATCTGTATAGATTCTTATGCAATCACCACTTTCACAGTATCTAAGGGGCCTAATGACTCCTTGTTCTGCCAGGTTTGCACTTAGAGCTTTTTATTGCCACTCTTTAGAAAGGTGTTTGAACTGTGGCAGGTAGGACAATCCAAAGACAGATCTCATTTCAAAGTATTCTGAAGGGAATAGCTAGTAAAGAAGAGCAGTGATTGATGCAATAGAAGACATAAGAGGATTTCTTTTTTTTTTTTCACCAGCTACAGAGAAGTCTAGACTCCTTACTTTAAACTTGAAGTGTTAAAGGGGACTCTTAGATCTGATCATCTCAGAGTCTCTAATCTATGCAAAAAGTGGGCATTGATGTAAAAATAGTGCATGCCTGAACAACTCAGAAGCATAGCTGGAGTGCAACGTATATTTGTGGGTCTAAATACTTTGAAAATGCTTGTTCCTGTCTGTGAGACAGGCAGAAGGTGAGAACAGTCAAAGATCTATTCTGTGAAAATTCAGCTTTTTTTTTTCTTCCTTGTGTGCTACATTTTTTTCCTTATTAGAAAACTAAATTCAGAGAAATGGGTGAAAATCATAGATATACACCTATACACTTTGCAAGGAAATTATTCTTAATCTATAGATGTATAGCAAAATAGATTTATATTCCTGGAGTACAGCTAAGTCATATAATTTTAATTTTATATTGGTTTAATTTTTCAGTGTTAAGATTATTGAAAGAATGCTGTTCACTGTCCTGGTCACAATTAGTTCTATAAGTATGTTCTGTCTCATGTAGTTGACTAGATATGTGCCTTATTTTTATTTTCACACATGTAACTGATTTAAGCACTTCTGTGACCAGAAAATCAAACCTTTAACTGGAAAGGTGGGGATTTGGCATTTTGATAGAAGAAACATTTAGTCTTCACCTTCCATTACTTTAAAGCACGGATTATTAGAAAAAATAATGTGTCACTATTCCCCTCAAGAACTAAAATCAAAGGGAATTTTCTTGGCCAGCACTTCTGAGATACAATCTCATCATTGTTGCATTGAAAGGCTAAACATTTTCTCCCAGGCTGTCACAATTGAATTGGCCAGAGGAGACCTGAAACACACAGTAGAAAGTGGGTTACACAATCACATTTATTCTTTTCAGACATAAAAAAATACAAAGTGAAGTCCTAGTAAATTATTCCTCAAAGCTAGATAGCATGATTGTCCAGCAAGCTGATGCAGGGATTCTGAAAAATAATTCTTCCTAAATCCCTAATCATATTAACATTTCCATTATTTGTTTTGTAAATTTTCAGGTAATTGAAACATTTTATTGTAAGGTATGTCTTTATAGAAAATGATGCATCACAATGCATAGCAGTGTTCCTGAAAAGTGGAACCCTTCAAAGTAGGAATGTTCACTCATATAGGTCCATAGAGATGTCAGGAATTAAAGTGCATAATTACAGTATTTAACAAAACACTGTAAATTCCTAGAGAACCTTTTTTTCCCCCTCAGAACCACCTCTTTCAATGTGACAAGAATACGGCATAAAATACATAAATGACACACACTTGCTGCAATAGTGAGTTCTTTGATACAATATCTCAATCCCATGGATATTTCCCTGCAGGTAACATTGCACTGTGGATATGCTCAGCATGAGCCAGGAAACTCAGCAAGACACTATCATATTGCAGTGTAACAACAACTAGAAACATGCAAACACAATGTTTTCATTTTGTTGGTTTGTTTGGGGATGATTTTTGTTTGTTTCTTTTGTTTTTCAAAACCATGATGCTAACATCAAAAAAGCATACTCAGCATTTTGTTCTTGCTTAAATTCTAGATGGGATTAGTCTTACTCATATATTGATGCATTTTTCTTCCTTTTCTATCTGAATAAACATATTCAAAATGGCAATATATTGTTAATTAACTGGATAACTATATAACTATAGTTACTCCAACTATATTTTCTACTTTGCTAACTATATACCTGTGCATACAACTATGGAAAGGTATTAGCATACACACATGAAAAAGATTAGAACAAAAAATATTTAATGCATGTCTTTAACCACAATTGGAATGTTTTATAAAACTACCTCCAAGAAATGGTTTTGTTTGCCATCCTTCTGCATGTGGAAAGCAAGTAACCAATACCTCCTTTTTAAATACAAGTATGTGTTTCTATATATAATAATAGCATACATGTGATTGTGACTTGGATTATGACCTGGATGAGAGTGTTTCAGGTCCTGAACTGATCATATCCTAGGCTATCTAAAATGTGCTCAGATTTATACTATAACCTGCACAAAGTGCTTCAAAGTTACTTCGAAGATAGTTGGTTTGAGATTGATGGTCTTAAAAACAATAAAGCTATACAGGATGCATGCAGTCCCACCGATGCAGCAACTATGACAAAGTCTAAGAAACATTTGTGAGTGGATCAACCCTTTTACTGGGTCATACTGCAGCAATCAAATGGAAAGCAAATTTGGGAAATCACAAAAGAAACTGCTGGTGTTCAGTTTAGCCTCAAGTCCATGTAAAATCAGTCCTGAGAAGTCATTGTAGAGGAATGACATGGCCACAGAAGGATATATAAAAGAAATCAAAGAAAATTCTGGCATGTGGCTGGTTATACTTGCTCTAAGGCAGACACTTGTTTCCCAAATCTAAAGGGAATTTTACCATGGTACCTAAAACCTGCATTTTACCCTTTGCTTCCCTTCCCTTCCCTTCCTTTGCTCACAGTTTTGCATAGGTCTGTTACACTAGAGTGATGTGAAAAGGAATACTTATAAAGAGACACATCAGTCAAATTGAAAATCTGATGACTCAGATCCATCACTGTACAATTAGTAAATCATGTATCTGTTAAGTTGAATCAGTATAGGCTTGTTGAAGTTTATGGTACTACTCCAATTTGAAGTAGTGCTATACTAATTTATACTATTTTAATTCAAACAAGATCTGATAGAGCCTTATTTCCAGTGATCACAGGAATGGCTGATATATTACAGCTATTTCCTTTGTAAGCATAAGGTCATTTGAGAGCTCAGATTCTATTACTGTCTTTTATGTGTTGGGAAATACTGACTTTTTAACAGCAAATAATCACTTCATGAAATTTAAAAATGGCATTTGTTTTTGGCTAGTTATGCTCCTGTTGCCTAAGGCTAGATCTTGTTCTCATTTCAGTCAAATGGAAACTAGTCAGTTCCATTTTTCAAATTGTCTTGCATTAATACAGTGCTGCAATGTTTGGATTGGGGCTGAACAAAAGAATTATTATTGGAAAGGAAAATGCTATGCTGATTTTTATTTAAAGATATACTAATTAAAATCATTTCCCTGAAACTATTCTAGAAAACCTTCATTCTGTGGCAATTTAATTTGTCCTTCCTCATCTAAAATTATGTCAGACAACTTTTGTTTTTCTGCTTTGCCTTCCTTACTCAAAAGAAAATTTTTCAAGAAATACTGATGAATATATTTTTTTTATACTGCATGGGCAAAAGGCCTCTCAAATAAGCTACCTGCCTACCTTTTCTTCTCCTAAGGAAATTCTTGTTGATATCAGCAAAATGCATTAAGACATTTACATTAGCATCCACTAATCACTGTAGCTTGAGGATACGTAGTGCAAAGATTTCAGGGACATGTTCACCAAACTTCAGCTGTCTATGATGTAGACATCTACATATGAGCTACTTGTCTAAATTTTGCTAAAAGGCAGGGTTCAGAAACAGGCACTACTAAAGTACAGTTCCTCTGACCTATATTTAATGAATGCATTAGGATTAGATGAATGATGTGAAGTGCTTGTTCCTCTCTACTGACTATATGGAGAATCTAAATGACAAGCTGAAATGAAGACATTTATGCTCTAGACATCTATATTTGCTGAAGAATAATCCTACCTTAGATGCTGATACGCTGTATGGCAGGCTGCAGAATGGGGATCCACTTGTCATTGCACAAGTCACTTTCAAGGAAGACATAACTATGAAAGACTTCAGAGGTGAACTGACTTGCCAATGACACCCATACTAAGATTACTAATACAATGGATATATCTTATTTTCCCATGTATTACTCTGTAAACTAGATCACATCTCTTCTCTTCAGTGTGCATCCCTAGAGGCTGCCAAAAATTAAGCCTATGAAATAGGTGCATCACAGTTGGGCTGTATCATTTGGATGATAGAAGATGCCTTACTGCATTTAATTATATTGCTGTGGTAATTCATAAAGGTTCATTGCTTTAGGAAAGTATTCATATATTATGTAATTGGTCATACAGAATCTATTTTAAACACTGAGATATTGTCTTAAATTGGATGATAATCTACTACAGACCACCACATATTCAGGTATGTTAGTAGTGTCCAGAAAATATAAAGCAATTTATATATATAAAAAAAAGATTCTGTGGGCCAATTCTTCTTTGTCTTCAAACTTCCACTAATAACTTTAGGTTATTTCCCTAAAAGCAAACTAACAACAACAACAACAAAATAAACCACTAAGGAATTAGATTAGGCCATATGTCAATAGCCTGTTACCAGAATGTTTATATAAGCAATTTTCAAGGGTGAAAGAAAATATGCCATTCACTTGGAAAAATGCATCTATTTCAAACTGTGAGGACGTATATCTTATTATAGAACATATGTCATGGGAATTAGAACTCTGACACTAGAAAAAAGCTACATATCATTTTCAAATGGTTACCAATGGTGTTTAATGTCAAGTTAGGCAGTTTCCTATGTCTTGTTTTAAGAAGATTTGTTTGGGTTAAAACAAATAAGAACTTACCTAAAATAAATTTTACTGATTATATTGCATTTTAAGACCATTCATAAAAAGTGGAGCCAATAATGCATAAGAAATTTACAATCATATTTGCCCACTCATATTCCAAGTATAATTACTTCAATGATTTACTTAATTTAGATAGGTGTAGGTGCCAAAGGTACCTACACATCTAGGAACTCCTCATACATATGGGGACACTACTGATATTCATCTGATTGCTTTGCACAGGTTATTGCATGAAAGAAATATCACCTTTATTCTGCAATAAACAGATTCTCATCACTAAAGGATTCCTGAAAAGAGCAAAGACCTGACTGCAACTTATCATGAAAATACAGTACAAATTATGTAAGCACTTTGAAGCTTTCAGGTGTTCACTTATGAAAAAATAATGTAGGTTATGTCATATTGTCAGTGGAATTTTAAAGTTTAATTTTGTTTTGTGGGGTTTTTTTTTTAGAAATACTTGTCAAAATAAACTTGTGTATTGAAACAAGGTGTTTTAGAGGAGGCTATATCCATAGTTTTCCATTGAAGATGTCTAGATATTCATCGAAGTTCAACTGAATATTTTCTAAGAATGGCTAAACTGACAGTAGCAACAAGTCAATGACCAATTGCAAATAAAAGTTGTTGTGTGTCTCAGTGTCCTTCACTCACTACCAGAATCATCTGCCAAAAAAAATTATAGATAAGTGAACTACACTAAATTGTTTCAAACCTTTAAACCAATTGGGTTCAGGCTCTGGGTGAAAGTTCAGATTTTATTTTATTTGAACCTATTCACCCATTCTTAATTGAAAAGTAGGTTGATAAAATGACTAATTTGAAATGTGCATAAACTGTAAAGTAGTAAGATTGAGGTATATATTCTGTAGTTCCTGTCAAAAACTCTCACATATGGTTTGGGCTAATGGCCAATAAATTTATTACTGGAAGAAATTACAAATGCTGTGGAGCACTGTTACAACATAGAGATGAATCAAAATATAACAGAAATACAGGTAATAGAACATTTCATCTGATATTTCACAATAGTTGTCTTCTTGGAGGAAACCGTGAAGCTTGATTGAACAAAAGATAAAGTTAATGCTACCTAATAAGAACAGACCATTATAGATCAGTGAAACTGCAAAACAGAATTATATGACAAGGGGCAAGCCACATTATCTAAATTAACATTTTTCCAGCATGAACAAGAAGGGCCACTGTAGGAAAACGAGAGCTAAATAGTGTGGCCTGCATTTAGTCAACCTGAAGTAATTATTAATTTATGGTTGTCTGTGATTTTAATGAAAATGAAAGCTGAGAGGAAAGAATTGAGAGAGATAATGTGCCGTGAAATTGAGTTTCATTTATTTGAGGGGCCACCTTTTTTCTTTTCTTTTCTTTTCTTTCGTTTTTATATTCTCATTTTGTTGTTGTTAAAGGAAAAGCTAAAACAAAATGTCCACATTAAAATTTTACCAAGGTTATGTAACCACATACAGACTTCCATTGCTGCAAAAAATGGACTATTAAAAACAGCCAGAGATTGAACTCACTGACTTGCTCCATTTCCAGCTGGCATGACCAAAGATGGCTTCTTTTTTAACTTTTTCAGAATTACTGCTTTTCAAAGACAAGGTTTTTCAATAGCAATTTTGTGTCATGAGACAGCCAGGCTTGCCTAATAAAACGTCTTTCAGAAATACTCTGTCATCAACAGATCCTTGTGGAATTTTGTAATTCAAAAATATGGACAAGATCATAGGTGAGGAACATTGTCAAACTACAGTAGTTGCATTTTAGTTTCAGTTGTTTGCCTTGTTCTATTTCTGCTAAGAAAATACTGTGTATAAATCAACAGGTGCTGTTTTGATGTGCAAAAAAAAACTCAAAAGGAAAGTATTTTGTAAATGGATTAAATTTTGGTTAAGGGAAAGTTTGAGACGTACAAGAAAAAATAGTTTTAAAAGCACTGGACTCAGTTCATTCTGTTTGGGATTGTATAATCACCACCTTGTAAAACACCCACAGTTTTTATTACAATTCAAAAGCAATACAGAATTGTTTAGTCATTTTGGAATGGGATGTGACTTTCTTAACAAGTGGACTTTGCTTTCTAGAGCTGTGTGAAAACAGTTTTGGATTTTGCACTTTATCCTCCTTGTGTTTGGAAATTATATTCATTATATTCTGAGAGCCAGAATCTTGGCCTGCTATCAACCTTTAATGGTATTTAACATACTCTGTGGTATATCAGACATATATCCTAGTGAGGTTAATATAATACAGTACCTGTTGGAGATCTGTGTCCATCTGAAGTGGTAGCTGAAGTCCAAAATATCCCAGGCTATCTCAAAAAGGCATTAAATAGTTGTGTATGATCAACCAATTCATGTCC
>NW_008678856.1:17480-21808 GCF_000695815.1 Acanthisitta chloris
GAATGCACTGATTTCCATTGACTTTAACTGAAGACCCAAATCCTCTTGATTGTCTAGAAGCTTTATAGGCTTCTAAAGGAAAAACCTACATGACAGAGAATCTTGTATTTAGGCACTAATTTTGACCTTAAACACTACTTCTACATGCAGGAGAAGGAAGGAAGGAAGGAAGGAATTGACTTTAACTGAAGACCCAAATCCTCTTGATTGTCTAGAAGCTTTATAGGCTTCTAAAGGAAAAACCTACATGACAGAGAATCTTGTATTTAGGCACTAATTTTGACCTTAAACACTACTTCTACATGCAGGAGAAGGAAGGAAGGAAGGAAGGAAGGAAAGTAGGTTTAATGACTGGTTTAAGATGCCTTCAAACACTCACACCAACTCAGAACAAAACATAAAGATCGCTGTCTGAGGTCACACATTTAAAATATATGCTGGCTGATTCAGTAATGGGACACATGACACAGAACAAGGAAATCTGATGAGATCAAAACTGACATTGAATAGAAGAGACAATGTATTTACTTACATCCTGATTATCATCAGTTATTACTGATTAATCAATTGACCCAAGACTGAGGTTGTAATAGTGGAAAGATATGTTGTGAGAGAGATTATCCTCCATAATATATTGTACAGTTCTGAATCAATCTGTAAGTTTTGAATCAATAGTGACCAGGTTAAACAACTAATTTTTCAGTATATTCTACAAAAAATTTGATTATTTGATCTGTAACTCTTTCTTGCAAAAATAGAAATTAATTTGTGTAGAGAGATGATGTGTGAAGGTCAAGTCTTCTTTCTCTACTAGGTCTCTTACATGTAATTCCTGGGTTTACATACCGAGGAAGTGAGGAAGCAAATAAAGGAAAGGTAGAAAAAGTGACAGTGAGTGAAAAGTCAAAATTTTGATTATATTTTACTATAATTTCACATGATAATCCCAAACTTGCTAAAACATTTCATAGCAGCATAACTTGGAAAAATTAAGTGTATTATCAACATGTTCTGGAAATATTTTCTTCTGTTCTTGACTGTTCTTGTTTGTTTCCCTCCTATGACTGCAAGCAACATTTATGTCTTTAGTATAATGGAACTGCTTCCTAGGCACCCAAAAGTTTGATAGCAGTTAGGTACCTAACTGAAGTAGACTGAATATTACACGCATTTTTTGCAAACGTTTTTTGAAATAGAAGTCAAAGATAAGGATAACATGTTTGCTTCAATTTTCACTTCAAATACTTCTTATGCCATCAGAAGCAGAAGATAAAATGTTTCTGTGGTTGGGAAGAATCGTACTGAAAAACTAGCAACACTTACACATAACTTGCATAACTTAAAATTACAGATGGACAGAAACCAGAGCCCACAGCTGATTCACAGAATGATATTCTATGGCTTCTCTGTGACAGAATGATAACCTGTGGCTTCTCTATGATAGTCTGCCATTCTCATTTTCAAGGGCAAGAAGATCCCAAAGACCTGTGTAACTGCTTGCATTTGCTGGTGTGAAGATAAGCACAGCTTAATAAAAAGTGGTAATATTTTCAATATTTTTACTAAAAGCCACAAAGTTTCCTGCAGTACATTCACTGCTGAAATTGATAAGCATGATAGAAATACATGGATTAGGTTACTGCATTGCCTGAAAACCTCTCATTTAGATATATAGCATTTGTTTAATTAACAGAGTCACTAGCTTTCCAAGTAAAAAGAAAGTAAAAGCTCATACACATTATTCTCCTTTACTTTCTCATTAGCTACAGCACTTTCTGACAAATATTGACCTGTAATTCTTTCCCTCTGCCAGAGAATTAAATAAAATATGAACTGCACACAATATAGACCATCTGTCCAATTCTACAAGCTGGCTAGTATGTTGACTTCTATTGACTTTACTGCAGGCCCAAACTGCCCACAAACAAGAAATGTTCATACGTCACACAAGTGTGCAAACCTTGCTTGCTTTTGTATAGATCAAATAAATTTCCTTTTGCTAATTGTACTTTTATACTAAATTTGTTATTTTTGAATATTATATTTCCTGCCAAACTGGCTGACTCTCAGTCTGTTTCCTCTAATCTTTTCAGAAATACTCGGTTACTGATCATTTATTTTTTCAGATACTTGTATTTTATTTTATCAGCTTCCTAAGTAGTTCAGAATCTTTTTCCACTGAACTATATCACATTTTATTTAATATATACTAATTTCACTTCTGGTCAAGATGTTGCCTTGAATTTTCCTTGCTATGATACAATATTACCAGGACATAAAGTCTGTCTATTATTTTACAATGTAAGGTACTTCAAGGTTTTAACACTTTTTATCATTCATGCATTTTTTTCTAAAGCCTTTCTTCACTTATAGGTACTCATTTTGATTCATGCTTCTTTATTTTCACTTGTCTTCATACATACTTCAGTGTATCTTTAATTAATTCATAAATAATAGAATTTAACTTACTCCAGTATCTGATGTCAGTTATATGCTATTACTTTTTATTTTTAACTTTCTGATATTTCTTTACTCAGGTGATCTTTTTGAAGCATTCAACTAAAGCACTGTGTATCAATATTCCATATTTACCCTTTTGACAATAGTTTGCACCATCTGTACAGCACATTTTTATAAAATACATAAATTAGTTCCTTCTTTTAGTCATAGATTAGACCTCTTTAACTATTTCTACTATTCTTTGATACCATATGGATCTCTCTTCTCTCCTCTGGAGTTCTTTTCTCTTCCTCCTTTCAATTCCACCTTCATCTGTGCATCTTCAGAATAAGATGTCTAAATATAGATGTCTGTATGTCAATATCTAGATGTCAGCTGTGTGTCTAAGCTTCCTATGCAGTCAAGATACTGTCAATATAGTAAATGGAGCCTAAAGAGTTTCCCCTTGGGTGAATACTAGAAACTAGTGAACTGAAATGCTTTCTAGGCTCCGTTGGCTGGCCTTCTTTTTTTTCCTTTGAAATTTTAGCATCTGGCTCACCTAGAGATATATAAATTCAGGTGTTGGCATGGAGCTATATTGTGGGTTATAGTTTCAGATCAGTTCTCCCACTGTCATCTATAGAGTTGTTCAAACTTGTGTCATATCTCATATCTGCATGGAATTAACTCAGAAGTCTTCAGTCGTATTAATTGGCAGTGGCTACCTGTTTTCAAACAACTAAATTGAAATCTTTATGTCCTTATGCAAAAGAATATCCACATCTATTGGGCTCCTAAGCACTCCCCTTTATTCTCAAGGTGAATCCTCTCTGTATGACTCTTCCCATTGCTACCTTCTTTATTTTACAAAGATAAGATAGACATTGGACATGCACATTCATGTATCACATGCCTTTCTTACATGTTATCTTTCCAGTTTTCTTTATATGTATGTGTGGAAAGAAAAGGCTTTATAGGCTCCATACTAATCAGGAAGACAGTGCTCACACTAGCTGGGATTTTGTAGCTCCTTAAATCCTGCATTCTGGTTCCAGAAGGCTCTGGGTAGATGTGCAGGAATATCATCTGCTTCTGAATTCAAGAACATTGTTTCTCTCTTGGAAAATTCTATGTTCAGAAAGCAATCCAGGTTTACATAACCACACCATGTTTTGAGGGTCTTAACACAAGAATGTATAGAGGAAAGGGAGATAAAAAAAATTATTTCTAATCTTGCAGTAGAGAAGTTTTCCTTTTTAAGTTATATTCTGTGTGATTTTCAGTACTGCATACATGCTTGAATTAGGTGAGCAAGAAACAAAATAATAGTAACCAATGGCACACTTGCTTCTGAAAATCATGCATTTGGGATGAAAGCTTCATCATTTCTATGGAGTTGTCTGAAACCCTTAGAGTTGCACCTCATTATGTTCTAAAATTGCTTCTTCTTGACAGAAACTTGTGATCTCAAACAGAATTTTTGTAGAGATAGGAATTAGGTATCCTCCTATTCCTGTTCTGTAAATTGACTTCATGCGGTGGATTGTGTCAGACTCAGAACTCATCAAACACAGTGACAGATCTGGTCTTCACCTCCAAGACCAATTTGTAACTATTGTTATATTTTTGTAAAGATGGTCAGCAGATAATCATAGAATCATCATAGAATTTCATCAATGAAAGATATGTTTACACTTCAAATTATCAAAACTTGCATTTCTAATTCTCAATCTCTAAAGTAGAACTTGAAATCAGAGATGCCTAGAGAGTGAATAGGTCATCCTGTTGTTTTAACAAGAAAATTATTCAAATGTGTACTATGTTAAGTCTTAGAAGATGCATGCACTTCTGCCAAAAATGCTCCTTCTGTGAGGGAGTGCTGCTGG
>NW_008678856.1:21818-35657 GCF_000695815.1 Acanthisitta chloris
GAGTGTGGGATTAAGGTTTATGAAAGTAGTGACTATGATATAATACTGTGAAATGAAAATGGTGAGTGTGGGAGTATGGTGTTTGTGGTAATAGTGTGTGAAGAAAACAGGGTGCAGCATAAAGGTGGAAAGCATGGGGTAATACTGTTTAATGCACACTCTTGGGGTGCACTATCTGGTGCACAAATCTGTCAAGATAGTACAGGGTGAGGAACATAAAGAAAAGTAGTGACTATGATATAATACTGTGAAATGAAAATGGTGAGTGTGGGAGTATGGTGTTTGTGGTAATAGTGTGTGAAGAAAACAGGGTGCAGCATAAAGGTGGAAAGCATGGGGTAATACTGTTTAATGCACACTCTTGGGGTGCACTATCTGGTGCACAAATCTGTCAAGATAGTACAGGGTGAGGAACATAAAGAATGTACAGGCTGATATGTACCCCCATGAGACTGAGAAATTCAGATTCCATTGAGAAAAGCCTCCCCTTCCACACATACCTTTTGCTATAATCGAAGAAACATTCCTCAGTATATTCTTCCTTATTTTTTTTTTGCATGTCGCTGATGCTATATTTACATTCAATATTAGCTGAATATGGACTATACTCTTCTTTCTGAGGATCATTTCAGGACCTTTTCAAAAGTCTCCACTGTACATGTGTTTTAATTTGATATGCTGGGTTCTCAGAGCACCTTTGTGAAATCAAGTAATGAGCCATCAAATCAAATAAAGTTCATTTTCAATGTTCTCTGTGTTAGCAAGATTACAGTAATATGAGTTGATGTCCTATGTTGAAATGTCTAAAATCCATACTTTAAAATGGTGTGAAAAAAGATTGTGTTCTTCAATCCATACAATCCATAAAAAGAACATGATTCTGCTCCAAAGCCTAAAAATATTGGTTTTTTCTATATCTTGACTGATATTTGGAAGCGAGTCAGGCAGAAGATGCATTTTGTTAAACTGATTAGCTAACATACTATCTCTCATCCCCTTCTTGCATTGCTCCTGTTTGAAATATTTATAATATAATTGACAAGTTTACCAGGTTATTTTATTTCTATGAGAATTCTATGTCCTAGATATGGCAGACATTCACAAATACTAGCTAAGAGGAAGAAAACTTCTTGTGGTTAATATGGCCAATTTACTGGCTTGAATATTATGTATAGAAAACCACTATTATGAATTTTCTTTCAGAACTCCTTTTAGTAAATATTTTCACACCAAAAATATAAGATAAAAGCACTGCTGAGAAAAAGTTGCAGAAAATATATTAAATCAAGAAAAATATTAAATCAAGCTATTGTTTAGGAATTACTAATGGAAATGCGTTTAGGTCCTGCATGAAGTTTAACTAAGGACTGAAGAAGTGGTGGACTAAGAGATAGTAAATGCTTACTAATATGTCTCTGATGTGACTCATTTCATCCAAAGGCCCAAAAAACCTACAAAGTAGTTGATTTAGCACCACAGCTCTTTATCTAGCATTCTAAAATGGAGTGGAATGCCTGAATTCCATACAGCAGTTTATCTGTGTGGTTCTCCAGCCTTGACTTAATTCCTGCATCCTATTCTAATACACACATATATGAACAGCAGGAAGTTCTCTGATCATAGAATCATAGAATGGTTCGGGTTGGAAGGGAGTTTAAATATCATTCAGTTCCAACCCCCACCTGTCCCACCATGGGCAGGGATGGTTCCCAGTAGATCAGACTGCTCAAAGCCTCATCCAGCCTGGCCTTGAACATTTCTAGGGATGTTCTGCGGAACATATGAACACATCCACCACTTTTCTGAGCCACCTGTTCTAGTGCCTCACCACCCTCACAGTAAAGAATTTCTTCCTAATATCTAATCTAAATCTCCTCTCTTTCAGTATAAAGCCTTTACTCCTCTCTATATCATCCTTATCAGGAAGATGATGAAGATGACAAATCTGCTTACTTAAATTCAACTTTTTCCTGTACATTAATTTATTGAATACAAATATGAATGAGTATAAATTTGCCAGAAAGTCACCACTAAAATATATATTTAACAATTTTTCTCAGGGAACACACTTAACAGCAACTTGATTTGGTGCCATTAGAACAACTTTTGAGAGGTTATGATGGCATAAAGGTTCTGTTGTTTCCATAATTTGTGGAAGATAATTTAATTCTGGGAACTGCTAAGCATGTCCATAGACCAAGATAATTAGGAGTTTATATACATGTTTTAAGTCACTTTCCACAAAACATTTCCTTTAACTCCTGGCACACGCGTCTTATTTAGAAATTCTGTTGCTATCTAGTGCCATGCTGCAGAAAAAACACTGATGTCTGTGATACCACAAGTTTTTAATTTTTCTAGATACAGTGAACAAAATCTTCTAAAATGTGTGGTAGAACACAGAGCACTGGTCTTTGGAGGATTTCGTTTATTTTCTTGAATTTAGTTGCTATTTTCTAACTTTTAGCAAGTACCTTTACCTTTCTTCAGGGCAAATAGATGTTAAGAATTGCACTGGGTCTGGCTGGATGATTAAAAGTCGTTCTCAATGAACAGATGAAGAATAACCATAACTTGTAAACTGTGTGACTACTTGAAACTGAGGCCAAACTCCAATGCAGTCCTCAAAGTTCACATTACTTGCTTTCAAAATATGAGAGAGAATGGTCAAATTCTGTCCTCCTCTATGTCATGTGAATTTCCATCACCCTCAATACCTTTTTTCAACGACAGTGAAGCTGCAATTTTGTTTACTATTTCCCCTTTTGAATTCTTCAATACTTTAATTCTCATCTTATATCTGTTTCAAGATTTCTTCTGTCTAGGTAATCTGCAAGTGAAGATGTCACATGAGAAATACAGTTAAACTATATACCTGTTTATCTACCACTGATCCAAAAACATTACCAGTTCACTAGAAGAATAATTCTGTAACCTCAGTGTTTCACTTTCATTTATTTTATTCCAAACCCTTCTGTATTTTTGTCATTACAAACCGGTTAATGTCACAGTCTCTATACTGATGTTTGCAAACATCAAGCCTGTTTGTTCTTTGTTATTTAAAACAAAATATAGTGTACTAATATTCTGACAGTCTTTGCACAGCTAGAAATTACTGGACCAGAATCAGAAATAAAGAGCTAACAACTCTAATGTTTTGTAACACTGCACTCCTCCAGCCATGAGCCATCTCTCTCCATTGCTTAGCACTAAGTATAGCCTTTCACACCTATTTAAAGTACCCTTTCCTCCCCCTTCCCAAAATAACTCATTAACAGAGTAAAATAACAATATATTCCTCCTCATCACATTCACAAAGTACAGAACAAAATTTAGGCTTAAATTGCTAATATGAAAGGTACAATGGAGAGACTATTCCTAAACTCTCTCAAAGCATCCCTGTGTCTACAGCAATGAAGATCTTTCTTTTTTTTCTGTAGAAAAGGAGCAAAATATTGCATTTGGTTTACATTTTCAGGAGATCAGACATTTTTTCTTTGTTTGTTTGTGGAAGTGAGGAAATTTGGGATGGAGTTGATTAGCTGTATATTCGAAAGTTAATGTCAGTGCTTTTCTGCTAATTAATTTATTCATGTAGGAAATTTCATCCAGGCCAATCAGCACACAAAGGCTTTCTGATAGTAATGTACTTTTTTTGCTTTGTGTTTATTTCTACTAAAAATAACCTGAAACAACTCCCTTAAAATGAATATTAGCATATGATGCATATTTACATGTGTGCTAAATTACCAAAATCTCAAAGGAATCTCAAAGGATAACCTGAAAGATGTTTAATGATGGATTATTTCTGACAGTAGTTAGCAAAAATGTCACAAATCACATTTATAATGGGAACATGCTATGTAATAGGAAAGTTACCCATGGCACCACAATATTAGGCATCACAATATGTAACTAATATTGTAAAAGGCTTGAGCAGATTTTGCCACCACAGCAGTTCAGCACCTCATCAATATTTTCAACATCAGATAATTGGGATTCTTCCAAACACTGAATTGTATAACTGAAAAAAAAAATCCAATACAGAAAATCTGACTTGAATGTATTGCTGGATTATACAGATGAAGGTACAGCACTTTCATAGAACCTAACATATAACATCACTGAAAGACATAATATACACTTGGTTTTTGAGTGGTTTAAATAATTTAAAGAATAAAATACAGTGTTCTATGGTACATATCTTTTCCAGTTTTAATTTGACCCATCATAAGGAAAAAATAGTGTCCACACATTTAGCTCTGACACTAAGTTATAGTTCTACATTTAAGTGTGTCTGGGGGTTGGAGATTCTCTTCAGTTAGTGAAACAATTGCATATGGACTGAACAAATCCATTTGGGACATTTCACTGTTAGAATGGCAATAATCTACTGAATTCATTAAAGATGCTTAGGATTTAGCTAAGTGTATTGTGGCTGCTCTGCTAGCTATCTGAATTTGAGTGAGATTGAAAACTACATAATGAATACCCCAAAATGATGTTGAGATAACACTGATAGGAATCTAGATTAATTTCTTGTTTTCTTTCTGCTGGCTAGGAGAAAATAACAGGTGTATTATATCTTAAGTGGAGACTCATGTCTTATCTTAGATATTCTGCCTAAGATCTTCACTCTATGTACTTAATTGGCTAGCTATGAGCCTGCTGTAATTTCAAAGGCTTACAGCTGTATTAGCATAGAGCAGAGCCTAAGATTATAGCATATATAACAAGATGGCAAGAGAGGCAAAGCAAAATGCAGTGGACTGTATCCGTATGTTAGCTATAGGAACTTCTATTAGCACAGCTATGTATCCTTTGTTCTAATTTTTTTCTAGATTATTTTTCTAGATACTCATTTTTATCTAGAGACTCGTTTATTTTCTTTATATTTTATAATGTTGCTCTTTAAACAAGAATGTATCAATAATAATAATATTCCATGCCACAAGAGTGATACTTTGGGATTTTTCCTAGGAATTACTTATCAGAGAATAGAAGAATCTGTGTAATCTAACAAGAGTGTAAATAGTCTAGGGTGTCACATTAGGCACATAAGACTAAGGGTGAAAAGATACTTAGACATAGGTTTACTAATAATCTTTTTGCTATTTTCATCTGTAAATGGCAGCTTGCATATTCAAATACCTGAACACTCTTGAATGTATGACCCAAGATCTTCAGAAATTAAATTTAATAATAGGCATGCTATTCTATTCTTCATGACAGATGGAAAATTATCACCATGCTTAAAGATATTTTTTTCTGGAAACTTAAGATTTCAGATCCATTTATTGTAATTGTCAATCCTTTCTTTATTCTTTTGCAAAGATTCATTAAATCTTCTAAGCACTGGCACTCTCATAATATCCTGTAAAATATCAGTCATGAAAGGGTATATTTCTAGAAGAATTAAGGATATAGGGAAGATATGACAAAAGCTTATGGCTGGATTTTTAAGAGATTGTTTACTAAATTGCCAGGTCATACCTGAAAATTTCCTATTAGCATAGCACTGGCTGAGATCTCTCTTAGGAAACTTATAACACATTTTTTGTATGTATTCTTCCCCTTCTTTTCAGTCACATATCACCTCATTCTTGATAAACATTAATCAGACTATTCAAGCTTAAAAGTAGTTTCTTTTGAAGTTCTGCATGCTGGTCTGAAGGAAAGTATTCTGGCTTTCCTTTGAACAATGGTGAAGCAAGATATTCACTACAGATAAAAATAGTCCATTAATAATGGTAATACAGGGCACTTAAATTGGACTTACTATCTGCAAGGCAATTTACAAACAATAACCAATTAATCTTCTCTAGTTACTCAGTGTAATCTATTCATTACCTAATGGATCCCAAATCTTTCATGCAATGGCAAAATTTCTAACAAGATATCTGAGGCTACCTTTTGCAGCTGAAATTCTCATTTTGCTGACAGCTATGGTGGCTGAGCAGAAACATGTTAGGACAATGGCTTGGAGCTAGACTGTAAATTTCAACTCCTGGAACAACACGTACCTGATGCTGGCTGACAATACTTCTTATCCTAACAGCTCAATAAATAATAATGAAAGGAAAGGCAATCTCCAAAGTGAAACTTAGGAGTGCTTCATGGTAGGGGAGGGGCAGTTAAAATGTATGCTTTCAAAAATCCCTATAGAACAGTGTCAAACATAGATATTCCCTATAAGTTTGTGCCAGAAGATTTTTTTAAAAAAACATCACTGGAATCCTGAGTAGAAAGGTTATTGCCATGTTACTATCATTCCATGAAATTTTTCTCATTATTATCTGACCTGAACATGAATGTACAGTTTTATTGTGAATTTACTCTAAAGCAAGCCAAAGGTAAATAGGATCATAAATGCTAGTCTTGGTAACTTCTGAGGCCTTTACAACACTCTTCTGTTCTTCAGACCTGCGAGTGGTTTCCAGCATTGACTTTCAAACAGAAGTTCAGAATATGGAGTGATGTTTTCACTTCCTAACTTTAGCCCTCCGAGTTGGGAGGACTATTTCTTAATGTTTAGCCACAGACAAAAATAGATGGTATGACTTACTAGTCAAGACTGAGTTGCCTAAAGAGAGGTACCTAAAGTCCGTTGTGATGCCATTTATTCTGTCTGTCTCTCCGGGGCCAAAGGGCATGCAGAACATCTGCTGCACCTTCCTAGTACAGCAGATGGGGCCCAGATGTCATATATCCTCAGCCTTTAAGTGGCATTTCTTATTGTTTGAGGAAGTGAATGTTTTCTATCCTGTGCCTCTTGGCATGTGCATCTGGTGAACCTCTTGTGCATCAGAGACTGAAGAATGCCTCCTTGGGTGCACAAGTGTGCACAGTCATGAGACTTCAGAAAAAGTAGCTGATCTCCTTATTATACATTGGTCATAATTACATATACATTGCCTTAATTCTTCTGCATTTTAAAAAATTATTTGTCTAATATTTGGTCAATAAAATTACTTGTGCAATTTTTTATTATAATTACTGCTAATCATTTTTGTGATCTTACAAATATAATTTGATTAATTTTCCAAGTTGGATGAGCATGTGTTATCTCTTAATATAGTGTCCCCACATGCAGCAAGCTCATCTTTATTCTCTTACACAATTCTTTCCAATGATTTCAGCTACATCACCCCTCTTGTCAATGCATTCTCCCAGTGCTGCAAGAAAAACCCTTCCAACTCAAAGGCTTCCTCTTTGTCCTGCAAAGTTATTCCTTTAGCTGGGGCTTTATATAGAGAGAGGGCAATGTATTCCTTAGCTGCATTCCTTAGTTTGTGCTCATTATCACTTGGAGTCAGCCTTGGCATCTCAGAACACTCAGCATTCTTTGTCCAGATCAACAAACCATTTAAAATCGAGCACCTAGCAGCTGAAAGGTCATGTCTCATTTTATGCAGTAGTTTAGGACTGAGAGAGTAGAAAAAAAATTCTCAGAAGTTGTGTTCCGCACTTCTATTAACCTGGGTCCCTCAACAAAAAAATTGTAAGTTCTCAGAGCTGGTTGTCACAAATAAATTGTCTGAGTTCCAAAAGACATAATCTAAAGTCACTGCATTTTCTAGGGAAGAAAATCTTCAAAGTTAAGAGTTATTTTGATGTCACACAGGTAAAATGCAGGCCATACAGGAGATCTACGCCCTTTGGAGCAGTGACTGGAATCCAAGAGAAACAGTCTAAGGTCCCAAAAGGCATTCAGCCTGTGTTTGGTATCTGAATTGGGCCTAGAAATTCATTAACCAACAGGCATTAAAGATACTTTCAGATTTCATTCTCAAGCCATTTTCCACCATTGACATTTACTTTCACAAGATAGTACGGAGATACAGATCCTCCCTCTTCTGGGATAAAGCTGTACATGAACCAAGTATGAGCTGGTTTTATTTAGAGACAAATATGGGGCCAAAGCTATCTATCCCAAGCACAGAAAACTTTTTTCTCTTCCTGTACATTCTGGCAATGTATATCACAGAGGTGGTGTATAACCTGATTTACAAGACCTTCATGTTGTAGAAAAGAAATGTGTTTGATAATTTCTAAGACCACTTAACTGCTTACACTTTTGCACCCCCAACCCCTCTGCTTTGGCCAACAAAATAAACTTCATCAGGCCAATATTATGGCTCCTTTTGTTCACTCTAAGATGCTGTTAGGCCTTTTAATCATTATGTTGCTCTTGCTTCCTGCTTTGTCATCTGCTGTGTTCCTCAACCATTATTTATACCCTGGAGGGTTTATTGATTTATGTACTCTTATAATTAGAATATAGTTTACAGTCCACAGGTTAACCTTTACTCTTTATATAGTCTGTATGAACAGAATTAGAAACTGGGCTGACTCTATATGATCCTGCTTATTATTCAACTTGATGGCACTTTCAGTAAAAGTGTGATTTATAAATTACTTTTTTGTCTATATAATCTATTTAATTATTTCTAAATGTGAATGCCTAAAAATACTTTAGCTCCTTATTTTTATTGCTGTTCTCACACCCACCTGAATCCAGTGTTACACTGAATTTGAAACTAGAAAATATACATGTCTACAGTTGACTGTCATGTTTACCTCCTGGATTTCAGAGCTTCAAATTTATAACATCCCTGTGAATAATACTGTTTTACTTAGTGAAATAATTTCTACTACTTTTTCTACCCTTCCCTTCCCTTCCCTTCCCTTCCCTTCCCTTCCCTTCCCTTCCCTCCCGTATCTTTTTTCTTTTCTTTCTTCCAGGGAGTATTGTCATTTGCTTTTGCCATTTCATTAAACCTAATACTTTCTCTTTGTTTCTAATTCGTCACATCAAATTTTAAATGAGATAACATTTACAGATCATTCATACATGTTTCAGACTACTAGAGATACTCAGGCAATGCCACATAGGAAACAGGACCATTTTGAAAGAAAACGTGAGATACTGTGCTCAAGCCAAAGCACATGACCTTCAAGTTAGAAACTGGCCTTGCATAATGAAGGGGCACCTTCACAGCATCACACACAAAACCAATTTGTAAGAGTCCTCAAACATTTTCCCAGGACTACAAGGTAATTTATTTTTTTCATCTTCTGTAAGACAATGTGTATGAATATTTCTGGAATAATATGTTGGCCAACTTTCACAAAATAGAACACATTCAGTGATGCTGGTACCATATTTTGCACAGCTCTACTACTGCATTTTGACCAGCTCTTACTTAAAATAAAGTTCATGTCACCACGGGAATTCTACAACTAGTTTTACTTTCAAGTTCCCAGCAGTGTTCTCTCATTTTACAGCTTCTCAAGTATAAACATATTAGTCACTTTATTGTTGCTGGGAGTTTGACTTGCAGCTTAAGATACATTTCCAGCTGGAAGTTTAATGGATCTTCAGGTCTCTAAAAATATTTCTGACACTTAGATACAGTGGATGAGAATGACTTTAACAACACTTCTAGGAATTTCTAACTTGGGATTCCACAGAGCTCAGCCACTGAAACAATAAAGAGTTTTCAAAAGCTGTAAAAACCCCCACTAGTTTCAGTCATTCAAAAGCCTTATCAAAATAATATTAATGGTGAATTCTCTGAGACCATTTTATGATGATGCCACTCATTATACTCATTTAATTTTTTTGCTAAGAGAGAAAAAAAGAGGTTTTCTTGCACTATTTTGCATGTTTAATACTTTAACGAGGCTGCTAAACACTTCTATCAAGACAGCAGAAATATTTCATAGTTCATCAAAATTATTCAGATGCTTCTTCAAAAAGGTGTAGGTTTTTAAAAGTTGAATTGAAAGAAAAAAAGGGTATTATAGCACCTTTGATACAAAGAGATGTCAAAAAACCCACAACCCACCTTCAATTTGGTTGAAACTATCCTTTAAAGTACCACAATTTTGGGGGGTTTGCTTGTTTCTTTAAACATTTATATTTTCATGATTTTCTGTCCATGTTCCTCTATCTAGTCAGCTATTGAAGCCAAAACTGTCTTCCCATTTAAGTCAAAGACAGAATCTCTTTGCCAGTTTAGAAATGAAATATGTGAGATCTCAGATCCATTTAACTAGAGCTTTTCCAGTAAAGCCACATTCAAATTATACTATGAAATTAATTTAATCCTCTAAAATGCTTAAATACTGTAGCATTAAGACATATCTTAATAAAACACATAGAGTAAATGAACAGAGAACCACTGTGCCCCTAGCTTTGTGTCTTGACTGTGTAGCAAGCGTGGTTCAGAGCTAGATGTCACAATACATTGAGAGAACAACACAGCATGTGAGCTAAAGATATAGCTTGTTAAGATTAGTTGGTGTTCAACAACATGACAATCTATTTTTAATGGAACACCTAGATTAGGAAATGCAACTTGTTTGGGTTTTTGTACCTCTTGACAGAATATGGCACTCTCTTGCAATTGTTTTTGTTACTCTCTCTTTCATGCCTGATATAATTTTCAAGTAGGAGAGGAATAGGGCTAAACCATAGTAAGTCTTTTTACATTAAAAGTGCACTTACAGACACCTTTTTTAGTTCTCAACACTGTATAAATAAAACATGTAGGGCACATAACAATAATGAACACCTATATATATACTAACTCATATAACTAACTCCCATTGCAATTCTTCACAGGTATTTGTATCTCTGTGTGTATTATGTAACTATATATATGCATCAGTATAGTATATGCCTATATTGTAGTAGGCAGGAAAATCAGCAAACTATATTCTCTTATGGAATTATTCCCATGATAGACATTGAAAACCATGCTCTTACTGGTAGTCATTGCTCCACAGACAACAAAAACAGATGCAGAAGGCAAATTCAGTAATTTCATATAACAACATCATAATAAGCCTTTCATGTATCTGCTGCTGAAAATGGAATAACTACTGAAAGACAATCATCAGAACTATAATGCTTTGAGATGAAACTGTTCTACAAAATGCCACTGAGAAACTTCTGGAATTCTGTTGCATGGAAAAAACTGCATTGCTTAAGGTCAGGGAAATTTTAAAATTGTGTGCATTGTACTGAGCTTAGAAAAAATCTAATGTCATATAAAATACTGGTTTATACGTATATTATGAATATGAAATGAATGTTATTAATTCTTAGCTCTGTTGCAAGCAGAAAATGTCCCTTTCACCTATTTAAAACTGAAGTACACAGTTATTAACAGAAATAGTCTATAGTCATAATGCAACTCAAAACATATTTGTGTGCAAAAAGAGGGCTGTTATTCCTCAAAAGTACATTCTTAAATAAAAGAGTTGGAAATAAAAGGCAAACTGCACCTTGAAGTGAAAGAACAGGAGCAGATGTCCTTTAGCTGTGTGTTTTATTGATTTATAAACACTCAGTCAGGCTACCTCATCTCTGCAGAGTAATTTAGATATGGGAAAATATCTGTGAAATATATTGATTGCATTATTGATTGAAAAGCCAATTGCTGTTGCACTCCTGTTTTACCATTTAAGTCCTGACACATTTTGACATATGAGCCAGCTGCGACTACTGCTTCGATACTGCAATGAGATAATGTGAAAGCTGTCATAACCACTTCTGTGTCAGCCTCAAGAATTTACAGTGTACTAGGGCTGCTCTTTAGCTTGTTCCTTAACCACCTGAATAATTAAGGTTTGTTAAAGCTTTTGCTGTTGCACATTTGGTTTATATATGTGCTGGTTTTATGTTTCCTTTCACACTGGATTGATACATCATGAACAAAAGAAATGTAGAAACCAGGCTGTTATTATTCAAAGCTTATACACGTGGGGATGATTGTTTCTGCTCAAATATTTCTCTCTGCTCCGTGAGGAATTTGGATTTTAGAACATTTCGCAGGGGAATTCTCACTTGTTTCCAGATCAGTTTACACTCAGCAGCAATAAATCAAGGGAGGACAGGAAAAAATCCTCCACAGCCTATTAACAACTCTGTCATTTATTTTGAAATCTGAAACTGTAGAAAATACAATGAAAGCCAAAACATACAGCAACTTCTCTAGAATTTTCATATTTTAAAACTGCTTTTATACTTATTTGTCCATCTGTGGTTGAAATTTAAATGGATAAACATATCAAAAATATTTTTTGAGCTCTGATACAGAATACAAAATAATTGTCATCTCATAAAATGCACCCTTGAAGAACAAAAGAAAATTTTCCTTTACCAGCTCCACATTTTAGCATGTCATGGAGTGAACTATACAGTTTTATCACCTTCTTTCCTACACTTATTTGTAAAATAAGAAGACATCTTCATAGTAGCTTTAACTCATTTCTCTTGCTGTAATCAATATGGAATTTTATTTTTCTTAAGGAGACGGATTATATAGTTAGAATGATAGAATCACAGAATATCCTGAGTTGGAAAGGACCCACCAGGATCATCAAAGTCGAACTCCAGTTCATTCATGCCATATTTTGCTCATTTTCAGTTGTTTATTTCATGATCTTTTTACCAGATCCAGACCTTCAAGTATAATCCATATGAGACTTCTCCTGTGTCCTGACAGAATGACATTGATTCTGCACATGCTCTCGGTTCTACCTGGATAGATCTGACAACAGGACTGGATTCTTGATTGCATATTTTTCATCTTGATACTTGTATTTCTCCCCAGGGTACCAGATAACACTAAACATTCTCTAGACCTCCTATTTGGAGAGATTCCTGCATTCCTCTTTCTGTATGAAGTGTACTTTTTGGTATCTGAAAATTAAATACAACCAAATCTATTATTCCATACTTTATCTTCTCTAAATGAAAAATGAAATGCACACTACACTTGCCTATTTCATTTGAATAATTAGATGAAAATTACTTACAATACCGGAATTGTATTGATTAGTTAACAGGTGGACATGAGTCTGCAAAACAAGTTTCTCCTGCTTTCATCTGATATTAGTCTTGATCATCGGATTACGTGATGGCTGGCTATGTATTTCATACTCCAGAGCACATATATGGAAAAATTATTGTAAAAAGCAATGTGAATCTAAACAATATTCAGAAGAAGTGTTTGGATTTTTTCCTGGGTGAAATAGTGGTAATAGTCAAGTTGAAACAAAATAGAATTACAGTTTACACTAGCAACACTAAGATTTTCAGTCATTGCAATTTGACTTTGTGATTTAAAACACAATTCCAGCTTAGAATTATATTTGGGGAAAATAGGGAAACTAAAAAATATATTGGGTTTTTCCCTTGGTTTTTCAACTTTAAGTAAGTAGTAATTCCATATAAAGGAAGAGTTATGAATCTTCTCTACTAAATTAACATTCCCCCTTCCTCCTCTTTTCCTTGAAATTTTATTGATGAGTGTGATGCCACATGGTATGGAATATCTTTTTGCTCAGTTGGTGTCAGCTGTCCTGGCTGTGTCTCCTCCAAACTTCTGCACCTCCAGCCTCCTTATTTTGTGTGAATGGTGAGGAGAGAGAACTCCTAGATTATGGGCAAGCACTGTTCAGCAAAAACCAAAGCATTTGCGTATTCAACTTTACTTTAGCTACAAATGCAAAGCACAGCACCATCCTGGCTGCTGTGGAGAAAGTCCATCCCAGCCAGACACCATACATCCAGTAATATTCTTTTTCATGTGCCAGTTGAAAAGACATACTAGGATTTCTCTTCTAGTGCAATAATGCAAAGGGAAGCAAAGTACAACATCCATAAGATGAATTTCTGAGATCACAGTAGTTTAGTTGTCAAGTATAACAAAGGAAACCTTGGAGGAAGTTTTACTGGAATCAATTGCAACATGACAAAGCCATGGGTGGACTGCTTAGAGCTGAACAGATACTGGCATCCCAAATGCTACCAGCTTAGGGAAA
>NW_008678856.1:35677-63137 GCF_000695815.1 Acanthisitta chloris
TAGCTAATTTGGAACAGAAAAGACAATATTGTTCTTAAATGCAGCTTTCTGCTCAAAAGACCATTCTGAGTATCCTAGTGCTTCAAGCAGCATTAATTCTTCCTTCCCACTGTTAATGTAGTTATTTCCTCATGAAAGGCACCTCCAGAAAGCAAATCAGATCTTATGTGTGCTGAACCTTCTTTCTGGATGTTACTTTTCCAATTTCCATTAGTCCTTTTAACAATATAAACAGTCTAGTATAATTCTTTTCCTATATTAGGCTCCTAATTTAGGTGGACACACATGACCACAACTGCTACCTCCATTTTTCACTGAGGATTGGATGTAGAACACTAAGAATAAGAAAATCCTCTTGACAAGCTGAATTCATGTATGAACAAGGAGTAAATTGTACTTCAGAGGTGTATTTCTAAGGCACACAACCTCTTGGGATGACACTGCCTACACACTATTTCTTGCTGAAGGCTGTGCCTAGAGGCACAAGCAAGTCCTGAGGGACTGAATATAATCTAAATTACAACAATCATATTGTGGCCTGATTCCCAAGGACTTTACATCATCTTTACAGCTTTCAATGGATTAGAATACAGAAAAAATATTTTATTTGGGTAGCAATAAAGATTTGTTACTTGTTACCACTACAGAATTATTTGATGAGTGATAATGGATGTATGACATTTCTAAATCTTTTTTAATTTTCTTTTTAAGAGACTGGAATGCTTTAAAAGTGGCTATTCTTTCATAGCAAAAAAAAAAAAACAACATTCTGATTCCAGGTGAGCTAAACCCACAAACACAAGATGTCTAGGAATGTACTCATTCATAACCACGTAGCAGAACATACAGGGTACTAAAATAACTGAGAATATGTATGCAGAAATAATATAGCAGGTAATCTAAATATTTTCAGGGATCTTAAAGGATAGTAGTGTAGGATTAAACTGCTTCCTACGTGACTTTTGAAGTTTGTGCACAGACTAACACAGGTGTTCATGTTTGTACACCCTGAAGGTATTCTATGGCATTTTATTTCTGATAAAGAATAAGCTTTTCTTATAGGTCACCATAAAAATGTGAGCATTCTTACTTTTTGCAACTTAAATTGGACATGTATCTCCTGCTCTGGTCCTTTTCTTTCAAATACAAAGCTGTTCCTTTGCTTTAGCACAACAATATAAAGGGGGGAAAAACATAGTTATATCCTTCACCAAAGAATAACCATGCTGTTTGGAAAACTAGTAATAGCTGGAGGAGATGGAAGACTATAGACAGGAAGACAATTTATTGCAGAAGTTGCAGTGTCTCAATTTCTCCCTCTTGAGCTGGAATTAGAAAACCTCCACTCTTTATAAATGTCTCTCAAAAGTTACCACAATAGAACCTCAGCTATAAGGACTGAAATAGTCTGTGCAGAACAGCAATGAAGGCCCAACATCCTCAACTGTTTAAAACCAGATTGAGCATCAATCTGATTGCTTAATCAATCAATCAGATTAATCATAATGCTCTAAGTTAATACACAAAAACCACACTTTCTTTTTGGTCTGTATGGTCTAAATGTTTTGTTTTGTCCTGTAGACGAAGAAGTGTCAAGTTCCTTCAGTGTTAATGTTAAATGAAAACTAATTTCTTTCCGATTATGGGAGGTGATAAACTACTAGATGCAGCACTGGTTTTGGGGGGAGAAATTATTTTAGTTTTCATTCTGCAAATAATTATTTCACAAAATAATTTCATAAATTTTAGTGCACTTGCTGCTTTGTTCACTCACATTTATACCATTCTCATTATTAAGCTATTTTTCTGGCCATGTTTAATTTTGGACTTAAATCATTGGAGAGGTTTTAATTTACCTGTATTGAACTTTGAAGCTGGAGTCACATTGAGCTTTGCATTCTGACTTTATCAGGAAACTGAACTTTTTTAAAATTCTGTGCATTAGATCTCTTCTTTAGGATTGCTGCTATCTGTCAAAAAATAAGCAAACCAAAGGCAACACAGAAGTATAAAGTCATGTTTTCTACAGAGGGCATGCTTTGTTGCAGAAATTCTGAACTCAGTTGAGTAACAAATGGAAAAACATTTTTGTGAATGTTTGAGTTTAAATATGTGTTAACTTCAGCTCTCTTAGTGGCCCATTAGTCTCCTTCCTATTTTATTCCCCGGAATGGACATGACATGTGAATTTACACTTCATCATTTCTACAGAATATCCTGATTTTTAAGCGACCCCTTCATCACCATTCTCACATGGAGACAAGGCTAACAAATGAAGAGAACTAAAAAAAATCTACAGTGGGATAAATTGGAGCTGAACACATCGCATGGGATTTAAAAGTAAATGTTTTAAAAAGTGAACCACTGGAACATTTTCAAACAAGTTACAGGGTACTCTCTGTCGCTGGTGTTCTTTAAAACAGAGGTGTGCATTTGGGGAAGGGAGAGGGTGTGGGAGTGTCTGTGTCTTGTTCTGTTTTTCAAAAAGACATGTTCTAGCTCAGCAACAACTTTATGACATTGAGCCAACAATCACCTGTGAAAATTCATTATCTGAATCAGGAAGAAGGCTAGTCTAAGTGGCCAGGAGAAACTGATGATAACTTTATATTCCTCGACAAAGCAGTGATTTACATCCAAAAGTTGTCACTAACTTTCTACTTGGCCACAGTTCAGTAAATTACAAAAATCATAGAATCACAGAGTTTTAGGGGTTGGAATGGACCTTAGAGATCATCTAGTCCCAACCCACCCTTCCATGGGCAGGGCCCACTAGACCAGGTTGCTCAAGGCCTCATCCAGCCTGGCTTTGAACTCCATCAGGGTTAGGTCAACCACCACTTCCCTGGGCAACATGTTCCAGTGTCTCACCACCACATAGTAAAAAAAATTTTTCTAATATCTAACCTAAACTTTCTCTCCTTCAATTTGAACCCATTACGCCTTGTCCTATCACTGTAGTTCCTAACAAAGAGTCCCTCTCCAGCTCCCTTGTAGTCCCCTTCAGATAGTGAAAAGTTGCTATGAAGTCTCCACTCAGTCTTCTCTGTATATGACCAATAACTTCCCTGAAAGCCAGAAGATATACATTTATGAATAATTTTCTAGATCAGATACCTTTAACTCACAACAAGGGATAATCTTTACTTAAAAGTGCATGATGTGCAAGAATGCTTAGACTATCAGTCCTATCTTGATTATATGAAAGATGTAATATCTTCCATTATCCATTAAATACTGAAAATCCCCATTATGTCTTAAGTATATCACAGTGCAACTCTACATTATTTAAATGGTAAGTATATGCACTCATATTGCAAAAAATAAGTGTTTTCAAGCACAAAATATAACATTTAATAAAGCAATGTGATACATTTTAAAAACCAAATTATTATTTCAAATATAAGGCATACATCTCAGTTGCTGTATTATTGTTTTTCACTCAAATTGCATATTACCAGTGGTTTAGCTGTCACCCTATATTTGCTGCTAGCTAAATCAGTAATTGAGTACAGCACATTTTCAAGGCAAGGAATCTTATTCAGTAGTAGTGTTGCTTCACCACAAATCCCCTGAGAATGACAACATCCTTGGAGTGGCATACCCAAAAAGCACACCCAAGGGCCTGGTAGGTAATACGAAACTTAAGTGATATGATGCTCCTCATGTACTAGAGGTGCAAGTTTCAATATAAAACTAAAGGTTAAATAACCAGGGTCATAAGGAACTATTTAAATGCAGAAAATGTGGATGTACAGTTTTAATAAACATTACAGAGCTTGTACTGCTTTACTTTTTTCCCCAGCAAATACATTTCTACAACAGTTACATGCATGCTCCAGAGTTTGTAAAGGAGGCTTGAAAATGCCATTGATGAACATACTGAGTTTCAGTTATGTATTATTCTGTCCTTACAACGGAAACACTTCCATACTAAAAAATCATATAGATATAGGGAAAACCTCACAACATTATATATGTGCTTTCTTCATCCTTTGAAAAGGAATAATTTCAAAACAAAATATGTCAGTGATCAATTGAAACCCACCAATGCAATATCAAGTTTTAATTTGTACATCATGTAATTAACTCTAATTAGACATATACCAAATATGATTTGGTTATGAAAATTCAATGCATATTAATTTATTGCATGTATTTATCTGTGAATAAATTTATTGCCATTTGTAATGCAGTCTTCCAGAGAAAATTCTTCCAAATGCTTTCTGTTACTTTTGAAAGTTGATACTGTCAAGTTCTGCAATAAGTCATGAAATACTTTTTCTCATCCAATTTACTCCAATAACATTCAAAGATTGATTTACTAGAAGTCACAGTTATTCTTAATAGGAACAAAAAACCCTGATCTAATGGGATTTTCTCTAAAAAAAAAAATGTCCTATGGAGTTGATAGAAATACATATTGAAATGCATTTAGAGGTCATTTACATTTCTATTTACAGAGTTATGTGCACATAAATATGTGTCCATATGAATTTAATTACAGTATTTGTATTATATAATATCCTTCCCTGTATGTCTAAACTGAGCAAATGATATCTAGGTTATAATGAAAACATTAGGAACAATGCTACAAAAATTGCAAGGAACAATTTTTCTGAAGTCTTTCCAACTGAGTTTTATTCTCCTGTGACAGTAAATGTAAGAACAAGGACTTTGTAGACTTGCCTTGCTTTTTACAAAATCTAATATTTTAATGATGGATTGATGAAACTTTTAAAAGGTTCTGTGTCAAAAATTAATTAGAAGCAGCACAAATATAACCAAAATACACAAATAACCTGAACTGTTTATAGAATACATGTTGCACTCGAAAGTAAATATTAGAAAGTCTTTTATAATTAAAAACCTTAATTTGAAAGTAGGATTAACATCTTCTATCACCAAGCACATAAGTGCTCTTAATACAGAACTAAAACCAGAATAACCAAAATCTCTTGTTGCTATGGCTCTTACCTACATTATATGCCTGAAACAACCCCTTTTAGCAGTACGTTCCTAGGATCCCTTTCATTGAACTGATTTCGAATCAAGATGTTCTCTTCTGCTTTTTTGCCACTGGTCTCCCTTATATCACTGTACTTTCTTTTTTAGATGTTTTTCATCTGCCTTCAAGGTGATATATCCTTCACATTTTCACTCAAGTCTCCTCCATGCTGTACCAGCATTTTGGAAGAAGATTTCTTTTCCATTATTTCAAATATCTTCATTCTACTCCCTCAAAATATTAGGTTTTTTGGCCAAAATTCTGTTGCAGAGATTCCCTGTGTGATCTAAGTTAGCTCTCTCATATTTATTCTTAATGAACCCCCAAGCAGAAAATGTCATCAAGTTATCCTTGTTTCAGTGACTGTTCTCCCTTTACCAATGTTGAGCTTATTAATGTCTGCTTATTTATTCAGTTTGGATTTGCATATGTAATACAGAGGAGAAATTTTACATATATTAGTCATCTCAATGCATGCAAATTGCATAGCAATGCTACGCACATATACATATAACTCTATTCTGAAGTAGGAGCGTAGGATCTGTCCATACAGAGAGCTTTGTTCCACAGAAAACTGCATAAATTCACAGCACACAAAGTATTCAGCAGTAACTTTTATAATAACACTTTTAATCATGCAAAATGAATCATTCTCTCCCATAAAGTCACCCATAGCTCATGGTGGGTATATCCAAATAAAGAACAAGCATGGAGTTCCCAGTTTCCAGGAAATTCACATGCACATTTATGGCACAGTAATCTCGTTTTGTGGAAAAGCCTTTTGAACTTTTTTTGGACAACAAATGGTACTATGTAAATTTAGAGCTCTACATAACTGTTAAAGAGGAAATAATGAAAAAGCAGTCCAAACTATTTTGGGATTCAGCAGCACCTGTAACACTTTGGAAACTAATAGAGAAGAATTCAACTTGAGGCAGTTTTTGTGGCAATATTATGAAGAAGCGATTCTAATAACTTTGGACAAAGAGAATGTAAATGTTTTGACTTACTCTTTTCATTTGAAAACTCATTCCTCAACTACAGTATGATTTGAAAGTGAGGCAGACTTGACCGACTTCCACATAAGATCATTTTTTTAGTGACAATGACAGGTAATTCAACTAGGGGAGTCAATATATCCTAAAGACCATTAATTGCTGAACATTACATATGACCATTATGAGCTGTGCACAAAGTAACTGTTAGTGGTAAGAATTGGAGAAATTTATTTTCCTAACTGTAAATGGGGAAAATTGTGTATTTAAGTACACAGATATTTTATTAAAGTCATAGGTGAATATGTTTTCTATTTTCCAACCTATTTTACTCCTTGGTTTTGGCTTTTGCTTTTCATTTTTAAAAAAAAAAAAAAAAAAAAAAAAAAAGATGATGGACCTTTAGTGCTATCTTTTAAGGTAATCTTTGCTCAACTTATGAGGTACACTTCATAAACTTCACATAAACATTATGTAAGGAAGCTTAATGAAGAAGGAGGGAATATAAGGAAGAATAATATGCACTTTAATAAATCATGCATCCTTGTGCTATTTAAATGTTTCTTCAAGGTTGATTGAGACTTTAACCTCAGTCTCAATAAAGAAGAAAAGCTTCAAATTTGCCAGACCTTGAATTTTTACAACAGTACGTTGAATTATGCAGTGATCAGTCAATTATTCATCTCTCCCAGATCGAGATGGCTGTGCTTTGAAAAGCATGCAAAAATGGGGCTACAGAATGTGATGCTGTGTCAACACATTTCACTCAGGATTGCTTACAAGACAAATTTTTGTTTCAACATTGATTCTAGTTTTCTTGATGTTTGCTTCTAATAAGGTACCTGTTACAAATCAATTTCTGTTTGCATGCTTTAGTTTCTGATTCAGGATGATACACTGCTGAAATGACACTACTCTGTTTTCCATAGATTTCTAGAACTATTTCAGAATAGACAGCTATGTACTCAGGGAATCTAAGCACAGACCCTTTGGAACAGAGTTGTTTACAGCTAGTAGAAAAAGCAATTTACCAAGAACTGACAAATTTTTTGTTGCCCTTCTACAACAGGGTTACAGTGTTGGCGGATAAGAGAAAAGCAACTGATGTCATCTACCTTGACTTGTGCAAAGCATTTGACACTGTACCACACAACATCCTTATCTTTAAATTGAAGAGACATGGATTTGACAGACGGACTGCTCAGTGGGTAAGGAATTGGCTGGTCACACTCAAAGAGTTGTAGTCAACAGCTCAATATCCAAGTGGAGAACAGTGATGAGTGATGTTCCAGGGGTGGGACCCATGCTGTTTAATATGTTTTTTGTCAACATAGACAGTAGGATCTATTGTGCCCTCAGCAAGTTTGCCAATGACACCAAATTGTGTGGTGCTATCCACACTGGAGAGTAGGGATACCATCAGAGGGACCTTGACAGGCTTGAGAGGTGGGACTGTGTGAACATCATGAAGGTCAACAAGTATAAGATCCTGCACATGGGTTGAGCCAATCCCAAGCACAAATACAGCCTGGACAGAGAATAGATTGAGTGCAGCCCTGAGGAGTAGGACTTCGGGTCCTTCTTGGAAGTGTCAGTTGATAAGAAGCTCAACAAGAGCTCAATGTGAGTTCATAGCCCAGAAAGCCAACCACAGCCTGGGCTGCATCAAAAGAAGTGTGGCCAGGAGGCTGAGAAAAGTGATTATTATCTTCTGCTCTCATGAGATGCCAACCTGAGTACCAAGTCCAGCTCTGGACTCTCCAGTTTTATGTGAAAGGTCATGGATGTGTTGGAGCAGGTAAGAAGTGTGGAGGCTGAGAAAAGTGATTATTATCTTCTGCTCTCATGAGATGCCAACCTGAGTACCAAGTCCAGCTCTGGACTCTCCAGTTTTATGTGAAAGGTCATGGATGTGTTGGAGCAGGTCTAGGTAAGTGCTATGAAGAATATCAGGGGGATGGAGAACCCCTCCTATGAGGAAAGGCTGAGAGAAAAGTGATTATTATCTTCTGCTCTCATGAGATGCCAACCTGAGTACCAAGTCCAGCTCTGGACTCTCCAGTTTTATGTGAAAGGTCATGGATGTGTTGGAGCAGGTCTAGGTAAGTGCTATGAAGAATATCAGGGGGATGGAGAACCCCTCCTATGAGGAAAGGCTGAGAGAGTTGTGCAGTCTGAAGAAGAAAAGACTCCAGGGAGACCTCATAACAGACTTTCAGTACCTAAAAGTGGTCTACAAGAAGGTTGAAGAAGGACAGTTTACAAGGGCATGTAGTGATCAGACAAGGGTGAATGACTTTAAACTGAAAGTACGTTTAGATTGGATGTTAGGAAGAAATTCTTTACTGTGAGTGTGGTGAGGCACTGGAACAGGTTGCCTGGAGAAGTTGTGGATGCCCCTTCCCTGAAAGTGTTCAAGGCCAGGCTGGATGGGGCTTTGAGCAACCTGACCTAGTGGAAGATGTCCTTGCTCTTAGCAGAAGGAACCAGATGATATTTTAGGTCCCTTGAAACCCAAAGCATTCTATGATTTTATGATTCTATCATTCCTTTGATCTTTTTGTAGTAAACAGAGAAAGTGGAAATGCTTCTGTTCTAAAGTGTCGATTGAAAGGACTGATCTCTCCCACCAGTAGCTGGCCAATTGAGTTGGCTGGTCAGTTAGCATGCACACTCTGCAATTACTAGGGAAAAAAAACCAGACAAAAATGCAATATTCAAGATAGTATTCAAACAAACACTACAAATAGAAAAAATAATTAAAAATCTGTGTTTTTATTTTGAATAACAAGACAAATTATTAACTAAGCCTTTTAAAAATATTAAAACTTATTTAACTTGCTTAAATAAAGGACTTCAGTATGAGCTAAAGTACCCTTTTATTTTCTTTTATACCAGGTATTTTCTTTAACTCCAGCTGCTACTTCAGAAATGCACAGGTCTCCTGTGATTTCCTTGTTGTATATGCCAAACCTGTGCAGAGATTTCAGAAAAATTTGAACATCCAGAATTACATTAGGCAGCTCTGTTCAGAAAAGGATTTTTATAAAATCTATGTACTCCACTGTACATAAAAGACACAGCCATGAGGAAAAGTATTACTTCAAAACATGGAAAGCATTGTCATTACCTTACCATAACCAGAGTCTGATTTTGAGACTTGCAAAGAGAGGGATGAACACTGTTTGCTTTTACATTTGGTTTAGGCCTAGCTATGAAAAAAACCCCATCCAACAAAACCCAGAAACAATAAAAAATCATCTCTGTCATAACAAGTAACAATTTTCATATTTTCTTACCTGAGAAATTAGTAAGTAAACTTCAGTTGTCTGCAACGAAGCAGTAAGAGTCAGTGGAAATGCTTTTATTTCCTGACTCTTCTAATAACATCCTCTGAAATTCAGACCTTCTCTTACAGTAAGAAGAAATTATCTAACTATTCTTCATGCATAAGAATTATCGAATACCTTGGTATGAACTTGCATAGCCTTGAATTGAACCACATATTATACGTAGCATTACATACAAGATCTTCAGGGTGGTTCTGGCGTTTGCAACAGGGTGTTTCCCCATGGGTTCATCAGGGCCAGCAGCAAGGCAGCCTCAGGCACCAGGCACCTCCATGGGAATAGGAATGGGTCAAGGCTGAGCTGGGATGGAGGTCCCAGGGAGGGCCAACTCAGAGAGGCCTATTGCCAGGGTGGGCAGGGCTGTGCAGAGCTGGAGACCAGCCCTGCTGTGGCATTGTTGGGGCTGAGAGCCCTACAGGGCTGACATAGGGTCCTGGGCCATGGGCAGCAGGCAGGGAGCACTGAAGGAGTAGATCATGGACAGCTTGGGCTGGTAGTGCCCTCAGGGCTCTGATGATTATTCTCATGATTGCTGGAATCATTATATAATTTTCCTACTTCCTAATGCAGCAAGGGTATTGCCCAGTTTTAGTATAGTGATTTAAATTTCTATTTGAAATTCCCTAATTCTGTTACATCTGTGTGTATTCTTAGCAGGCAATGTACATAGAAAACAATTTCTTCAGAACTCTTTTTTCCTAGTTACATCTTTTCTTTTATCTTGTTCTTTTAGAAGTTATTAGTATTACTATTGTTATTTCATTAATGTTACTGTGCCAGCTTACTTATTTTCACAGGCCCTACAAGTCCCAGTGTGCTAGGAACTGCCCACTGAAAGCGCTTTTACTGTCTCTGAGTGTTTGCAGTAAAAACAGAGGCCACAGCACGGATATAGATGGAGTAATACAGGAAAATGCAAGCCAATGTTCAGTAAGTGTCTCAGACCTCCACTGGACTACAGAATTTCAAGCTTTTAGAATTACAGAAATGAAAAGATGTCCAGAAGCATTTTGGAAGAGATCTATAAATAGACTTTGGAAATATTTATGGCAAGCTCCATCCAGGTGTGAGAGACAGATGGGAGAATATACAGAAGCACTACTACAAAAATTTTTAAAAGAGATCAATAGACAATGGGTTGCTCAGAGGAAGGGGCAGAGTTTCTGCTTTAACTTTACTGACATAGATTCACACCCGAAGAGACTCAAGTTTGAACAGTAGGCATGGGATTCATCTAGCTGAATTTTAGCATCAACAGTTATAGTCACTGTACAGTATAGATGCTCTCTACCTGTGAGATAATCACTGCATACCTTCTTAACACAGAAAAATGGGCAGAATTAGTTATCTCACTTGTTAAATGTGCCCACATAAGGATGACATGAATTATGCCCTGGAAGAGTCTTTTTTTTTCCTCACCGACTAGTTTAGCTGTTGATGCCACATATTGCAGATATAAAACGTGGTCAGATGAACCCATACAAGAAGGTCTGGAGTGAAACGGAGAAATTTTTATTTTATTTAGTACTTCTGTGTATGTCTCTAGGTGGTTATTCTGGACCATGAAGCTGGGGAACCAAGAGGAGAAAAGATCACTTTCAGAACCCTAAAGGAAGTTTTAGCTTGATTGAGGGGTTCTCAAGAATACAGCTACAGTATTAATTGAGACAGGCATTTCTACAAATCTGAGAGGACTTTCCAATATCTGTATCTGCAACTCACTCAGCAGTATTAATTTGAGGCAAAAGCCTCCTAACTATTCCTTGAATATTTCTAGTTAGATCTTTTGAAAAATTCACCCAGAAAGGAAAAAAAACCCAAACAAATGAAGAAACAAACACAAACAACCCACAAAGCACCAGACTTCAACAACTCGACGAAGAAGAACCAGGACGAATTTAAGCTTTGATCTTCCAAAAACTAATTGCATGAAAGAGAAGAAAACCAAAAGCATGAAAGGAGGAAATGTGACTATCTTCACTGAAGTCAGTAGTAGGAATTATGCATAAAAGTTAGAAAAGAGCATAAATGTCAGTCACCAGGTTATGTACATCTTCATCGATCTGTGCATACCCCTTTGGGTTCTGTCCTTAAAAATTCATAGATCTGGGGCCTTGGATCATAAACTTTGTCTAGTAATCACAGCTTTTTTAATCATGTTGGTACAGTTTGCAACATTGGAACACCAGGTACATGGCAATTCACAATAATTAAAAATATAAACATTGTTTAATCCTTTCAATTCTTGGTGTTTTTCATATGTCTTTGAAAAAAAGATGTAAACTGACATGATTTTGGAGCAAATGTTCTTCACTACTCAATAGAGCTATGCTCACCTTTCTTTAGAACACATTTACCACTATCAAAGAACTTCAGCTTTAAAAATCCGGTTGGTATGTCAAAGTTATATTAAGACATGAATCACTAGACTTCTTGCTGCATAACCTATGGCTTCAGTTTATGTCACTGCTTAGCCCATCCAGCAGGATTTGGGGGTTTTTTTTGGGTCATACAAAGTGTACCACTCCAATACTTTGTTTAACAGGTCCTTGTGCTGTCTAATGGACTAAGAGAATTATCATCATTGTTAGGTGCACAGGAGAGTAAGCTGCATGATACACGCTGTTAGTCTGATACCCTCTCTGATGACAGTTTATGGTTCACCAGCTTGGTTAAACAGCACATCAGCAGCAGTGATGGGTGATCAATCTCATTCCCTATAGAATTGCTCCCGAAAGTGTCATTATTGAGAAATAAATCCAGGAAATGCCATCAGAAGGAATCACCAGATCTTTTGTTTAAGTTCAGGGCTATAAGTAAAGGAGAATGTTAAAAATTGTTTTAGCTGTTCTATTTATAAATGTCAGTTATGGAAAAGTAGTATTATATAACTTCATACTGTAACTGTTTTGCAATCCTTGTGTGAAGCATGGTACAGGTACTTTATATACAGTTACTATACATTTCCAAATGCTTTCAAGAACTATGTAATTTTTTTTAACCCTCAGAAAGTGAATTAAGGGCTTCAATTTTTGCTTACAGGCACAGGATTCAATTCTGCTATTTTTCACTCTCTTGAAAAACTGCATTACCCCACCTATCTGACATGCCTTGGTCTAACTAGGAAGAGTGTAAACCAGGGTGATAAACCCGGACCCGAGTAATGCCAGATGTAAATATAGACTGGGAGAGGAGTGGCTGGAGAGCAGCCCTGCACAAAGAGATGTAGGGGTGCTGGTTGGTGGTAAGCTCAATAAGAGCCAGCAGTGTGCCCTGAAAGCCAACAGGGCAAAATGCATCCTGGGCTACAGCAAACACCAGTCAGTCAAGAGAGGTGATTATACTGCTGCACACTGTATTCAGTGTTGGTGCAATCTCATCTGATGCACTGTGTGCAGTTCTGGGCCTCACAATTTATGAAGTATGTGAAAGTCCTTGGAAGTGTCCAGAGGACGCCAGCAAATGTAGTGAAAGGGCTGAAAGGTGTGTCCTGTGAGGAGTGGCAGGAGACTTTGGAGAAAAGAAGGCTCAGGGGCAACCCCATTGCTCTCTACAGCCTCCTGAGGTGGGGAGGCGGAGAAGGAGGTGCTGAGCTCTTCTCCCTGGGAACCAGTGACAGGACATGTGGAAATGTTCCAAAGCTACACCAGAGAAGGGACAGAATAGATATGATGATTTTACAGAGAGAGTAGTCAAAAATGAATAGATTTCCTAGAGATGTGGTTTATGCCCCAAACCTGACAGACTTTAAGAGGCATTTGGACAATGCCCTTAATAATAGGCTTGAATTTTTGATCATCTCTGAAGAGGTCAGGCAGTTGGACTAGACAATCATTATAGGTTCCTTCCAACTGAAGTATTCTTTTCTGTTCCCTTCTCCTCTGCTCCATTCTGTTATATTCTATTTTAAATTTCAGTTAAAATGACTGAAATGTGAGATTCTTCCAACATCATGTGCCCAAAAGTATATAATTTGATAACTATTTCTTCATCTGCACATTGATTAAGCTGGAATACTGGAAGAATCAAAAAAAGATTAATTCTCTCAACTCCTCTCAAGTGGGAGAAAAAAAAACAAAACCCAAACCAAACAGGTTTTGACAGATAACAAATATTATCCAGCTATTCATTCTGCCTAAATGCTTTATCCTGGCAGAGTCAGAACCTTTATTAGCAGTCATTAAAGGTAAGAAATTTAATGGTATTTAAATGCATAATTTTTCAATGCTAAATCCTGCTTACCTGTTCTGATCATGTTCAGAAAGATGTTTAAATCACTGCTTCCTTGAAAATAAGGTAAATTATCCTAAGAGGTATTTTGTTAGTCTGCTTTTAGTTTTGCATTTGATGGGGCTTTTTGTTTGTTGTTTTTGTTTGTTTGTTTGGGGTTTTTTTATATAATTTTGTTTTCATTTTTTCAAATCCCCCCTCACTTTAAACATCCAGACAGTAGTCAAAAGTCATTACATTCTGCCATAATTTAAGGAGGTCTATGTTGTCATTCAGTGTTCAACATTGCATAGCATGAAATATGTTGTCCCTTTTGAATGCACTGGTTAAATTAGAAGGTCTTGCAATACTCCTAGTAAGCACCAGTCATCAAGCCCTTTTAAGCTTTCCAATACTTTAAAAGTGTATTTGCAGTTCACATAGAGGCATGTCAAGGAGGCCTTGGAGGAGCATTCATGCAGAAAGACACAGAGAAATGACAGGATATTAGCATATGGCAACAGAACACTGCTCATGCCAGAGAGCAACTTTTCTAGCCTTAGAAATGGATTTTTGGTGGTATTTTGTGTCTTGAACACAATATGGATGAAATATATTTGCAAGATCTCCCATCATATACACTCATAGCCTGAAAAGCAGGCAGTCTTGCAAGAAAGTTTGTGATTTTACTGAAACTTCCATAGCTTGCAGGAGGGGAAAAGCATAATTTGGAAGCATATATTTATTGCACAGCAATGAACCTCTCCAAATATTGTAATTCTATATACATAAATACATTTTCTAACAGAGTAATTAATGCCCAGCTATATGAAAGGATCATAAGAAACTGAAGGAGCAAGTTTAAGAAAGATTAGATTTTTTCAATTTGCAAAAGAGAAAAGCCTTACAATGATACCAAGTGTTCAGTATAGAAAACTACTCAGAATGTAAACAATGTTATAAGCATATACTTCCTTGATCATTTGGACGCTTGGGGCAATTCTGAGTATGAGTATTTCTACATTAAAATGCCACATCCAACACTTTAGCTTTTGTAAAGATTGCATTATGAAACATGGTTTATTTATTATTTTGTGCTCTTTCTACCTGAGTCAGAGATGGAAAGTAGCCACCAATGAAATACATGCTTTGTGACAAAGAAGGACAAAATAGTTTCTATTATAAGAACTCTACATTCTTGGCATTAAGTAAAATTTCTCCAAAGTGGGGAAAAAATGGTCAATATGCTTCTCATCACACACCAACTGTTCACAGAAACTTCTATAGAACAAAGTTACTGTATATGTCATTGCCTAGTAATTACAGTTATATGGCAATCTTATAATGACATTCAGTGATGCAGAGAAGTATAAAATGTAGTTGTGTCATGCACAGAGATTGATACAAACAGGGTTTTTGGTCTTGATCTGCAAAGTTTTTTACCTGTCTTATGCTGAATCATAGATAACTGGTGGTAAATATTTCTGCAAATGAATATGTATATAAATAGATACATTTTTTCACTTAGTTCCAGACTGTCACCATTACTATTATTATCATTGTAACACTTGAAGTCATCAAACTTTAGGTCTTTAGGTCAAATGGATCAAGGTCTGTTTTTACATTGTCAAATTTAAAAGCTAAGGTAAGAGCTGAGACAAAATTATAATGAAGCAAAGGGAATTGCCTACACTCACAAAATGTGCCAATATTAGAAATGGATTCTACTGATTTTTGAGGCTACTGGACTACTTCATAAAACAGTAAAGTAGAAAATTAATAATATTATGCTCTCTAGTCAACAAAAGGGATGGGAAATTGGGGTATTTTGGTGTTTGGGGTTTTTTGGCAGGGTTGTGGCTGTCTGGGTTTTATTTTATATTTATGTAGTTATGCCTAAACTTTTTCAGTGAGAAGACAGTGCTGCAATTCTGTCAGAACAGTTCTATCCTTCTGTGTACAACAATGTATACAATGTATGTACAACAATGTATATAAATTACACATGGGCACGAGAATTATGTTTCCGCACACATCTTGGGAATATTTTTGTTAGCAATTTCTGTTAAACGTCTGCACACTTTGGAGATATATAGAAAGCCTCTGCAGAAGATAATTTTGATTCATATTGGTTGTTATTCTGTCTGTCATATCTTTCAAATAACTGTAAAATTAAAACCCTTAATATCCTATACTAAGGAGATAATGATTTGTTTAGCTTTTGTGGTGACATTTTAAGGCATTCAGTTTTAATGAAAATAATCTCTCATCAGTGTTGTTCACAGGGAGGAACGGAGGAAAAAATATAACAGAAATTTTTTCAACAGGTTTTTTATTTCCCTGAAGATAACACCTTCTAATTTGAAAGCAACTGTGTTGCTTATGGATCTGGTCCTCTTCAGAAAAGTGAGAAGATTATGAAGATCACAGCTCAGATCTAAAATCACTTTAGAGTAACTTCAGTAAGAGATTCCAGGATAGAAAGTAATATTATGATCACAAACAGATACAAGTGATTTTTAAATGTTCATGAACTGGTGAAAAATAGCTTCCCACTCAGACACAGATGCAACAGAGAGCATTACTGCAAAATTAGCACCAATCTTCACTGGACCATTCAGTGTCACCAAGTATTCATCAGATATGAATTACACTCTGAACAAATTGCCTGAAGGAAGAGATACAGGGATTTTCATGTTATAAACGTGCCTTCCTATTAGTATCAAAATAGTCCATTGGAGGATATCTCAACCCCTGAAGACATGCAATGAACAGAAATGCTACAATACTCAACCATTATTTCAAAGTACAGTCTTTAAAAATGAAAGATAATATACAGTAGGCTTGACTCCCTATTCCCTTAGATTCCATTATAATCACCCTTATGATGAGCCACACCTCATTATAATAACAGCCAAATTGCTTGGATCCCAAGGGCAGACTAACAGTCAGGGTGGATTGTACTTATACTCAAAATAACCAAGAATAATCAAGATGAGTCTCTCAGTTTGACAATGTATGACCACTTTTGCATAACTAATGCTGTTCTGACAGGAAAAATGCTAGAGAATAAGTGAAAAGAATTAATCTAGCTAATAGTGATTGGGCGCATAACAGCGAGTAATGTGTCAGCATATTTATTGCAGTTATAATATCATCTATTTCCTAGGAAAAAAAAGTTAATTTCTTTAGGTGCCCAAATGGAACTTAAAAAACCATGTATCTTCTGTATAAATCTTGAATATTTTTGCACCAAAAGGATATGATACAGTACCATTTTGTTCATTTCAATTGGGTCAGTGACAAGTATTTCTTATTAATTAAAGGATCAAATCATGAAGGGTGTGTGCTGACAGTGAACTTGGTGCTGAGTTCTCAGTTTACACCTAGTGAAGATTTGCTCCATGGCATCTTCAAAGTAATAGTAATTATGTTCAAGATGTTTGCAATGAAACCCAAAACCATGTGAAACCCTCTTGGTATTGTATTTCATTACAAATGCCAAATATAAATGAGGCTCATCAAAAGGTTTTGTAAGGTTCATAAACTTAAGACTGGGTTTGCATCAACATTGTGGCTAACTGATAGTTTTGTATTGAAACCATACAAAATTTCCTTAGTTCATAAGAAAAAAAATGAGGGAACACAAAGAGTCGTCTCAATTCTCCATTCACACTTTGATGGCCTCGTTGTAAAGTCACCTGCGTCACTTCACTTGGAGAATAATTCTACTGTAGATAGTTCTGAAAGGTCAGGAAATAAATGCTTAATCACCAAAAGGAATAAAGTATAACAAAATAAAATGGCATCTAAAAATCTAGAAAGTGATACGTTACATAGATGTAATGTTAAAAGGCCATCACGTTTTCATTAGGCAACACTTCAAAATTAATTTCTAAAGGGGTTGATATAGCCTATATTGACCATGATTTCCTTAATTTTTTATTTATTCTTCCCCTAACCTCATACTTTTATGCAAAGCACAATCTTAATGGAAAACCAGTGTTTGCAGTCAACAATTTGTACAGCATTTTCCAGGGGTCTCCTTCTCCTAGTTTCCAGTGCAAAGCGAACAGCTGCAATTTGTGCCTGTAGAACTATTCACTCGTACTTTAAACATGTACATGTTTGTCTATAACACAGAATGGAAAGTGAAATGAGGCAAGTAAGGAAAACTCCACTGCAAACAAAAAATTAAACACAAGCTTGAATTTAAAACCAGTCATATACATGGCAACCCTACAAAGCATGGCAAAGAGTTAAATCAATACAAGAATAAATATGCTCTTTATTCTAACTAATCGTACTTTTATAAGATGTTTGGCATATGTGAGTATTGTTATTTATAAATAATTGAAAAACACCTACCATATTGATTCAGAGCAGTGATAGATTGACATGGTTTGATTATAGTGTAATTACTGTATGCATGAAATGATTTAAAATGTCCCAAAAGAAAATTAATCTCGGAAGTGGGATATACAAGTCCTGTAAGTAGCCACCTAATGCCAAAATATGCTTAGTGATCTGTGTCACAGCTGGTTTACTTGTTTTCTTGTAACAAGATGTATATTTTGAACGGCACAACTGTTTTCCATGGCAAATCTGTTCTGCATCCTAAATGAACAGGTAGTGACTTGGAGATTTTTTTGTTTATTTCTTAGTTTAAAGCAATGTATGAATTCCTAATGCTTTGAACTGTTCTGAAAGGTCAGGGTTGGTTTTCTGAAGAAGCAAGATCATCTAAACATCTAAAAATCTGAAATCATGGCTTTCCAAAGGCAGTTTCTACCAGAAAAATAACTCATTTCTTTGCTTATCTGGTAATGCGGCAAGAAACGTATAGTAGATCCACACTAATCTGGCAAAGAATGGTTTGCAAAATAATTTTAAATGGGATAAAGGTCATGGTATGGGAGAGTTGGGATGAATACAACTAAAACAGAAAGCTAATTAGACTCAATATGTTACAAACTTCATAGGAGAAAGATCAGGGAAGAGGCAACAACTCACAGGAAGTGGTCTAAACTGTACTGTGGTAAGCAGTAGCACTGCATGACCTTAAAGACACTTGACCCCTAATTTATATTTTTTTTCTAGCTAATGGCTTCTGGGTCCTCTGTACACTCTAGAACATAAAATTGTGTGAAGTATACTGCAGAGACAACAGAAATCTTATGAATTTTCTTTCTTCCCTCAGGAAGGAAGTATTGGCACAGCATGGCTTTGTTTCCCAGTATAACTTTGTTCCTTGGGCTCTGAAAGGAAACAGAATTTGGCTGTAAGTTTGCTGGATCAAGATTTGGAAGGGAAGTTGTGGGCATCACCTTCAGTGTCAGCTCAGGGTTTAGACAGGCTTGCGAAAAGGAAAGGGAGGTGGAGAGATTAGTCTTGGCAAGATCAGTTTCACTCATTTTCACCACCAAAATCATTTTGTGCTTGGAAATCAAAGTGCGTGTGCATGTGCATGTGTGTGTGTGTGTGAGTGAGTATTACAGCAGATGGAAAAGATAGAAGAGAAGTCAAAAGGTAAATCTCACTTCCTACTACACTCTTTTTTTAATCGTCTGCAATCTCACAATGCAATCAGCAGTATTCACACATAGCTACTTTCACACACAGAAGACAGAGGGCTGAAGCCTGGGAACAAAGTTTTAAGGGAGATAGTGAAGGGTTAGTAAAAAATCCCTTTGTTATCTGATACTTTCACTTTGTCTAGGAGGCTGCACTAAGGCTAGAAGTTGTAGATAAAATTGATTCTAGAATTCAACCAAAAGTTCTACAGGGAGATGTAGATGAGTTTTCATACACAGTTATCTAATTTTCTAGAAACCAACAAGTACAAGAATTTTATCTAATCTACAAATCAGTGTTTCCATGATTTCTAAAATGTGAACTGGAAAAGCCCACCTAATATCCCAAGGTTTGGCACTTTGAACCAAGATTGGTACAATGTGAAATGAAGAACTACAATCCACCATACTGAAAAAAAGGTGAGAAGACACAGTGTGATAAATTAACCCAGTGGATAAAACCAAACGCCTGGCGGGGGGAAATCCTGAATTGCCACTGTTTCATTATTTACACTGAAATAAAAAGCTCTTAAGTGAATGTACTAATATACTCATTTGAGGACCATTTGCCTGTACTCACCTGTATAGGAACCTATACATTTAGGGGTTAGAATTATTTTAAAGGCACTGTTCCAATTTGACCTTTGCTTTCCACAGATGTCATTGCTCCTTTCAGTCATCTAAAAAATAGAAAAGGGTTACTGCTTGTGGTGCTGCTGAAAAATCTGTGCAGAAGACTGAGTTAACATCTTTTAAAAGTCATACATCACCTATAGAATAGTTCAGAAGAGTTACATTGCAGAATTTTGTTTGAAAATAATACTGCTAAGCTTTTACATATCTGGCTGAACTGGCAAGAAAGCTCCCACTTTCAATTTGTTTGCAAACTGAAAAATTTGAAAGGCTTGTGGAGGAACCACAGCACAAATCCAACTCTCCCAATGGCATAATGCCAAGTTAGAGGTATGGTTCAGAATGAGTATTTTAGTTGTGATGATAAGAATTTACAATGTTATACTTATTTATGATATATCCCCCTCAAGGAGCTAACATTTTATGAAAAATATAGAAGAACTGTATTGTGTCCCATGAGATGGATTCACTACCAGATCGTGAGCACCATGCATTCAGCATACCACAGTGCTGGAGATGTCAATGAGTGAAATTGCAGCTCTCCTACTCTTTGTATTAATCTTTCTAACTCTCCACCACCCTCAGTTATTTTAACGATTGCCTGAAGTGTTCATTCATGTCAAAGGGTGTTATTTATTTCCTATTACGGACATGACATTACATCACATCACTCCATTACAAATTGAGAAAAACATATTACCTTCCAAAGTGTAAGTATTGCCCCATTATCTGTGAATAGAAATGAGTGTTGGCACTAGATGGCAACTACTTACAAGAGATATTCTAAATGTTATGGACAAAGTACCATTTTTTATAATGTACCAGAGAAAGATAAAATACATCAAAAATACTCTACCAAATGAATTTATCATTCACATTGTCAGCCCATCAAGTTTAGTCATATAATTCATAAGCTGATTATGTGGAAAGTCAATGAATCATATAGCTAAATATTTTCTAGTGGTTTTATGAATTATAGAGTTAATCAATACTGTACCTGAACAGAGTTAATCTCTGGGTGTTATTGCTAATAACCAAACCTTCAAAACTTTAACTTAAATAAATATAAAGAAAATTAAGAGACTATACTTTCAGCATCTGATTCTATACATAAAGCAGTAACTAAAAGTAACTCTAAGCTGCTATATGACTTCCAAGTCTAAAAGTGTTCCAACCTGCACTCCTTGATACACTAAAACAGTAAGACAGTGTCTATCATATACATAGACAGCATATAGAAACTGAGAAAAAAATCACTGAGTATACAGGTAGTTGTAAGTCTGTCAGAGTGTTACAACTGAAACTGAAAACTCATTCCTTATGACATATAGAGAAACTCTTTCTATGAAGACAATCCAGTAGCCTATGCTTCTATTGCTTCAAATGTGGAAAAAAAAAATGAAATAAAAAGTTCATGATTGCCATGAGACTCACTACCTTAGTTAGGCATATCAGAAAGAATTCTTGGAAAGAGGTTGACTAAATCATCTATATAGCCAAAGGAGAAAAGGCTGCCTTTATTTGTCTCAGAGGAAGATCATGGCCACCTATATTTACAGAATTAAGCTGAGCAAATAAAACTTTCCTCCAGAGTATTCCAGAAACACTTTTCCATAACCTCAAGATAGTTAATCTGGAAGACTGATTTACCAGTGTCCTAGGTTACGATGTAAAATGCAACCAATAGTATGTATTCTATTATCATCTTCACAAGCTGTTAAAGCAGGTGGGGCAGTGCTCCTTATCTCCTACCATAACTCATTCCTGATAACTTCCTCAGGCAGCTGTCTCTGGCTAATGGGCTGTCAAGGACCCACCAAATGACCCACAGAATTACATTGTCCCATTATGAGATACTACACACCAGGGGGAGGAGCCAAGCATTCCCACAGGGATATAAGCTGGGGTTTGGACCAGCATAAAGAGCCCTTACCTACTGGATTCCCAGAGGACAAGAGCTACCACTGGACCTTCAGACGAAGACCAGATCTACAGGATCACTGCTCCAACAGACCCATCGCTCCAGGAGGACTGCAGTCACCATTGATCGGACTACTACCAACACCCTGACTGACAGGGTGTCAGGTTGCTTCCTGACTCTGTCAGTGGTTTCTTTTTGTACTGTTGCCTTTATTATTTTTTTTTTGTTTTCCCTATTAAATTGTATTTCTGACTTGGAGTCTCTTACTGGTTTGCTTTCAAACCAGCACAACCAGGTGGAATCTAGACATGAACAGGAGATCACTTTTCATAGTTTTCTTTGACATTGTGTTGTTTAAAAATTCTCTCACCTCTTGCATGGAAACTGAAAAATCATTACAAAAATAGCATATAACAACAACATTAATTTATTTTTACATCTCAAAACATTTTATGTTTAAAATATGCAATTAAGGCAATAAAAAATAATTTAAAATCCTGTATGTATTCTAACTATCTCACACTTTGAAGAAACCTGAAGAAAGAAAAAAAGCCAGACTTTGTTTCCTTCTAACCTCCACAATTGTTCCCTTCTAATCATGCACAGCAGATACATGCAGACATTTTTGATTACTATAAGCAATATGAGGAAAGCAGCAAGGCATACATGACCACTGCCAATGCTAAATATATACAGATGCAGTGGACCCAGCAAGATGCATATTGCTTTTCTGACTGGTGTCACTAGAAGGCTCATAGACTAGCTGGAAGGAAACATATGCAAAGGATATGAAATTCTGGAAGAACCTTGGTGGAATGGGCTAGTAAAATCAGAGTACTTCCCAACAGCTCTTACAGGAAACTCCCAGGCAAACCTCTTCTCCTGCCATAGCTGTTGGCTAAAATATATCCTTTCATTGACTAATAAAGACAAATAGGTACCTTCACAAGCAATTCATCTAACCCTAAAATAGGCACCCAAGGGTTGATAACAAATGATTTATTATTTTGAGGTGTGTTTTTTGTCTATTGGCTATAAATAGGTCTATAATATGTAGCTCAAATGTAACTTTTAGCTATCCTAATTTAGGGATAATAAATTTCATAGTTTGCCTCCAGAGTTGATCCATGCAAATTATACTGAATTGTAATTAAGCTGTAACAAACGATTATACAAACCAGTGAGAATTCAATAAATTCAAAGCACGACTCTCTGCATCACTGGTCAAAATAGCAACAAGCAAAGCCAATAACTTGCTGCTAAAGACAAGTGAAATTCCAGAGCTTCTTTGATCCTGTATCTCAACAAGTTTTTTCAAAAACCTACAAATACTCAGTATTCAGGTCAGTTTAGATGTTACTGTGACTGGTGTATCAAAAACAACTCTTAATTAAATCCATAGAATGATCAAGCAGAAGTCAAGAAGTAAAAAAAGGAATAAGCAGAAGAACATCTGAAGACAAAATAAGTACAATGAAATAATTATTCAGAGTTTCTTCACAATTAACTGTACAAATAAATAACAAGAAAGAATGGTAGAATGGAGACTTACAAGCATAAGTCCCCACATTTCCAAAATTAATGCAGGCAAAGCTGCTGGCACGCTTCCAAAAAACTGCAAAATATTTATTATTTGGTTTTGTCTTCCTCTTTTATAATTAATTCACAATTAAAGAAGTTGTAATTATAATTCAGATACTGGCAAAATGCATTCTATGGTGTTAACCATTGATAGATTTGTAAACAAAAGCAGCTGGACTGGAATTTCTTCAAGGAAATATTTACATGCCAACAGTTTATCAAACTGAAAGTCTGCAGATAAATCTACACATGGGCATTATGTTAATGATGATAGCAAGGATGATTCATATTCTTAGTTGTAGCTGCTTTGTACTGCTACAGCTGTAAAAGAATAAAATCTGGAAGGAAAAAGGATAAGGAGGCAGGCTAGGGTTTTACTCCCCTGCCTTCTTTCAAGGTTAGAACATTTCTTACATTATAGTGGAAATAATGATTAACAATAGGGCTCTAGTCCAAGATTCTTTTACTGCTAAAGGCTAGATTTCTAGATGTATGTAAGTGGTGTAGGAAGCAACTGAGGACTTCATTGGATTATACAAACACACAAGTTCAGTGAAATTCTAAATGGATATCCATGCAGTTTGAAAATTCCACTATATAACAGAATCACAGAATATTCAGAGTTGGAAGCGACCAATGAGAACCATTGAGTTCAGCTCCTGGCCCTGCACAGGACATCCCCGAGAATCACACCATGTGCCTGAGAGCACTGTCCAAGTGTTTCTTGAACTCTGTCAGGCTTACCCTATCTTGTACAAACCAAGTATGCATGTGTTTAATAAAGGTTCTTACCACTTCAATAACAGAAAATATTAACAACTGGTTTAAAAGATGCTACCTGCTCAATTCCTACCCAGTAGGCTCAATTATCCAGGTCTCAGGATTTATCACTCCCTACAGAAAAGCATAAATATCTACACCCTACAGAAAAGTGTGGGTGCCTTCCTATCAGCGTTCACTTGTCACCCTTTTGTGAGTGAGTGGTATATGGTTATAACTCTCACCAGAGTAGCTCAAGACTTCAAAACAGGACCCTGACTTCAGTATATGCGTTTGAATGCAAACACACACACACACACAAAAACAACAAAGGAATGAAAAATATTAGAAACATATGAATAATTAAAATAAAGAAAAATAAAATCTGAAGAGAGGAGGATACATAAATTTAGGTAATTAAGAATTTGATTCATTTGGGGAGAATTTCAGAATAAGCAGGCACTTCCCAAAGAAACTTTATCGTAATACTTAAAGCTTCTTTCATGCCAGGAATTAATTTTCTGGAGGACCTTGATTTTAAGGAGACTAGGGGTATCTGAAAAGAAATCACAAGTTGGAGTATCCCATTCCTTCCTAAGAGGGAAAGATCCCTTCACTGCTCTTGCAAAAAAAAAAAAAAAAGTCCCTGTTAGTAGTACTGAAGCAGTGAATTGGGAACAATATCTACTCAGTATAAAGAGACTTGGACTGATTAGCTGCAATGAAAGTCACCTGTTTCTAAGACAGTTAGCTTAGGGATGAATCTTTCTTCCTTTCCTCTTCCAGACAAGGCAATCTTCAATGAGTAGCTGAGTAATGGGGCAGCTGGTGGAATAGAGACTGGAAAAAACCGTACAATTCACAATGGCAGCAAGTGCAAATGGCTAGACCTAAATGTGAGCAATGCAATTTGAATGTGACTGGGGGTTAGGAGTTGTTTGTGGTATGGCAAGACTGAGCAGTCATGTGCAGGTTGTATGCTAAAGCAAGAAATATACTGGTAAATTTAATTTAATAACTAAAATTCAGGAACCCTGTGTCCAAACAGTATAGAGTAATGCTTCTATGTCATAATGTCTCATTCTCTAAGGCGAAGTCTGTTCACAAACTGTCTTCTGAGCCTGACCCATGCTAGATGCTGCACCACCCCCAGAACTGTTTCCAGCAGATCTAGCTGGCATGGGCCACCATTTGACTAGGGACCATTCTAACAACACAGCAGCATGAAGGATCACATCCCATGCCTTGGAAACTTCTGACTTCATTCAATTTTGTAACATTCTAAACAATAATTCCAAACTTTGCTTGGTTGATTAGGACACCATGCTGTGTACATTCAGGGTGATTGCCTTGCATAAATAATGAGTACTTTTCATGCCCTGGCAAACTCTAGTCCATTGAATATATAAAGAACAGCAGTTTTGCATGTGTTTAGTAAAATCAGTGTATTCCGGAAGCACAAAATGCCAGCAAAATCTTCTACACATCAACCTTCTGTTTCTTTGCAGGATTTATTGCATACATGCAGAAGAAATACAGAGGATGTATGGTTAGCAGATAAAGCACTGACTCAGAGAAAATGGCAGATAGGATCAGCTGTGGCTGCTGCTGAAGTGCTTCATGCAGTCCTTGCTAGCTCCTGTTCTGCCTTTTAGAAGAAGGCTGACAGAATATTTCTGTCAACCAAGTAGCTGTTTCTGTTGAGCTCTCTGAGCTCTCTGTGGAATTATTAGTCACTGCCGTATCTGCCCTAGTTATTGCACTGCTAAAGCCTAATCAAATATGAGAAACCACAAAAGATTATATTTTTTAATGTGTATTTTGGAAATTATATCAGCTAAGAAAAAGTAAAAGTACTTCAAAAATGTCATTTTCCACTAGTGGAACTTGAGAACTCCAATTTTTACCTGCAGTCCTGTTAAACTTAATTCCTTACATACAGTGATAGAAGAATGGGATGAAAAATCAAAGAATAAAGGAACCCTTGAATGGAACAATATTTAAGAAAAGCATAACTTTTAGCACTGAAAACTCTTCACAGTGCACAAAACCAACTGCAGTTTTCAAAGACATCCCCTGGTACTAATGTTCTTGTTTGCCAGAAGCTCATTTGCCATGGCCTAATGCTTGCTGATTTAAATAAAAGAACCTCACCAACAATTTGCACAATGATTTAAACTGAACTTGGCCACCTTAGATTAGAAAAGAAATTACTTAAATTGAAAAAGAAATAAACCTTGCTCAAAATACAGTTTGCTCTTTCTACCTCAAATTAAATAAAAAGGAATGATATAGTGGCACTCTCTTTAATGGCTACCACTTAGAAGAATATGCAACATTTGTTAAAAGGCTGAAGTATTTTTAAACTTGAATATAACATACAAATACAGACTATTAGAAAAATGCATTCTACAACTCATCTACTCATGCAAGTCTTACAGAAGGGCTGAGGGATAGCAGGAGCCCTCATATACATGTCTGCTATTGTTCTCACAACAAAATATGCTCTTCATACAGTCCCAAATATAATCTTTTGCAATGCTGATAGTGGCTTAGTAAATTAAAAGAGAAAGTACTAGTCTTTATTATCACAATGTGTCACTGCTGAAGTAACATCTGGAAAGAAAAAACTCCTTTTGAATCATAAATGGCTAATTGATTTGAACATAATTTACTTGTATAAATTTATTTGTATAAAGAGGATTTAGTATGGCAAGGCAGAATATCCCTGATGTCATTTATTTGCTACTTCATTAGATGTCTCCTCAGTATCCTTGTGGCCTGTTTCAAAAGCCTCACTCAAGCCAAAACCACACCTATCAGCGCTGATTCATCAGCTCCACTTCAAACCTGAACCTCAGCAGGGTTTGTCTGACCTTTTGGAAGCAGGGCATTGCAGAGGCCAGCAGTTCCACTCATGGAGTGTGTTTCCTTTGCAGATTGCTGTGATGCAAGGAGGGAAGGACCACAGTATGACATGCTGCAATCTGTTGTACTTCTAGGACTGCATGACCTCACCATGGCATTACCAGCAATGAAGTTTCCACCAGTTGCCAGACCTAGGCTGGTACTGAGCACCAACTGCTAAGACCACATTGCAAGTGGCAAAATCCAGATGATATCCTTTCACATGACTAAGTTCCACCAGGGAAAGACTGCTTTAGAAGCCTGAGTGCACAACACAAGCTCAGATGCAAGGCAAATTCAGGCTACAGAGGCCCCTTTTTTTGCGCATAAAATTGATAATGTAGACACACCTCTAATGTGCTTTTAGGAGACAGGAGCTACAGGACACCAGGTCTGTCCACTTCTCAAGGCAAGTGGTATGAACACTTTCCCAAGAAAATATTAAGAGGGAGGTGGGGTGGGGGGTGCTGTGATTCAGGTTGGTTCTTACTCTCAGTGGATTCACACTTCCTCTCCTCTCTGCT
>NW_008678857.1:0-20150 GCF_000695815.1 Acanthisitta chloris
GCCCCGCTCGGACCGTGCCAGGCTCCGTGTGCCCGGCGGGTTTGGCCCGAGCTCGTTGCCTCCCTGTGCTCTCTCGGTTCTGGCCCGAGCTCGTTGCCTCCCTGTGCCCTCTCGGCTTGCTCCCCTGGTCCCAGCCCGCTCCATCACTTCGCTGTGCCTCTCCTCTCCGGCTTGCTCCCATCACCTCACCCCTCTCCTCTCCGGATTGTTCCCACTGTCCCTGCTCGCTCCCACTGCCTAGGTGTGCCCTCTCCTCTCCAGCCAGCCTCAGTGTGCCCTCTCCCTCTCGCCTTTGGCTCCCTCCCAGCTCTGAGTCGTGCCCTCTCCGCTCGCTCCCATTGTCCCAGGCTGCTCCCATCACCTCTGCATCCCACGAGGGACAGCTCTGACCGACTAAACGTGTACCGAAGGGCTCCACATCGCAGCTGGAGGAGCCCGCGTGGGTCTGGAACACCCGCGGAGGCAGTCACAGCCTGGCTGCCCTCGTTCCTGAGAGGTGTCCGTGCTGTCCAAACGCTTGGGATGGGCGTTCAAGGTTCTCCTGCTTCCTCACGGCACCGTGCCCTCTGCACATCACTGCAGCAAGAGGTGACTTCACCTACACAGCCTGTTCTCCACAGGAAACTGAGCTTGGCTACACTGACAAAAGAACTTTTTCCCATGTATGCTGTTTCCAAAACAGCACAAAAACATTTTCCCACCTGCATTTATATAGGTTTTTCCTGGAGCCTTTGCCACACGAGTGAGTAAGGCTGAAGTCTGTAGGCAAAGCTTAGAAAACTCTTCTCTCTCTTCCATTTGTGACACTGCTGTGAGTAAAGTGTTTGCATTTTGAACCCAATTCTTGCTTGGATAGTGAAAAGCTGTGAAAAACACCAAGTTACGCACACAGAGACAAGTCATGCCACGAAGTATCAGCCCCTGATGGAAGGTTGTGCACATTTGTAACTGGATTAAGTGTTCTCGTTTGTAAACATAACATACTAACACCTAGCAGTTGCCCCAACATGAAAATCTTCACAATTACAAACTTACTACCTTGTGCTCTTTCCTTTTGGTATCTGAGCCTTTAGAGTGAATTCAGGTCACATTTTTTTAAGCTTTCCCTCTGCAGCCATGTGGTCTAGATTGCTTTTTTTTCCCTCCCTCTTGAAGTTTCTGATGTCATCACATGACTCTGAGAGCTGGAACTGTAAGGAAAAAGCCAAATATGATGAGACACATTCAAATCACAAGTTATGCCAAATACTGATTAGCACAGATTTAAGGCTGAGTAATACACCACTGAAGTGTAATTGTATAAACACTGAGATCTGACTTTTCAATATAGAAAGAGTAGCAAAAAAGATTCCAAAATGGATTGTGCTCTTCCTGAGGAAACTTCTCAATGTTATGAATTAACCCGTGTTGTCAAATGGTGCAGCTAAATGCTTTTATTTATAAGCTTTCCAATATAGGTATTATTATAGTTAGACATTTATAAGCTTTGATTTTAACATAAACTACTTAAAATGATCAGGAGAGGGAAGGTCTTCTCCTTCAACCTGCTGCTGAGGATTTAACCCACACTGAGGGTTTCTATCACAAAATTGGTATTAATGCAGAACTATCTGCAGATTAGGCAGTTACTTAATGCTTAAAACTCGGTCCTGAAGATTACCTTGAATGTAACCAGCTCATTATTTCTAAGTACATTCATCAATGACTATATTTCTTACACAAGGAAGGAGGACAAACAGATTTTAGTGGCAAACTGGTAAAAATACATGAAGAAATGCTAATTTTTCTATCATTCCCCAAACTGAGACCTGCAGCTGAACTATTGTGCCTGATTAAAGTATACTAAAATAAGATACCATCAGCTGATTACAATTAGGTGTTTCTTATGCTTTTCTGTTACCAGAAAAGCAAAATGATTCCACTGAAAGTAGCATGAAATTTCATGCCAAAGTTTCCACACTGTGATTGCTTCAATGAATTAGGAAATTAATTTCAGAATTCAGGATTTGACTCAGAAGGGAATTCAGAAGGAAATCACAGAGGGTTTCCCTGTGCTGCCTTCAACACCTACAGGTTGTGCCTTGCCCCTTCCGAAGCTGAGATGTGAATTTTTGTTCCCTGAGACTGTTTCTCAGGTACATCAGCTGTGGTGGTGAAGGTGATGAAGCCACGAGATGCCTTTACTGATAGGACACTGCTCATTATTTTTTCTTCATCTTTTGGGAGTCAGAGTTCAAATATGCTGAAACTATTTGACTTGTTTCTGCCTAAACAATGTTGTAAGTCATGGAAGTCCTTCAGGGCAGAATCCAGGTGGACAGTGCATGCCAGGAAAGCTAAAATCCTCACCTTTCCTCTCACTGACTTTTGCTGTGCCATGTCTGTGGAAGAGGAGGACTTCAGAGGATGAAGATGAGTGGAAGAGGAGGACTTCAGGGGATGAAGATGACTCCAGGCTGCCAGGGCAGCATCTTCAAAACAATGTGTTCAAGCAAAACCAAAACAAGGCTGAAAGATAAAGTGGCATTTATGGCTGTGTGAACAAACACCATTTCACTTCAACTCATCACACATAAAACATGAAAACTCATAATGTTAGTAGAAAGAACCTGTCCTGATTTGATTTGTGTTTAACGTGAGGCAAATTGAGACTTTGTGAATGAAAGGGTGAAAGGTTAAACACCATAACAGGGACAGAGTTGATTATCAAATTTGCACTGGATTCATTGCACTGGACAGTCAGATTCACTGATCTCAGAGACAGGTTATGTAGACTAAATCAGTGAAACTAAGTATTCTTGTAGTTATGTTTTGTCTTAGTCTGGAATGACTTGGAATGTAGCTGTTTTTTCTATTGAAACTAAGTTTTGTTTTGTCCTTAAATGGTTAAATCCAAAATTAAAGATTTGTGCCATGCTATAATCTTGCTTCATTATGAAAGCAAAGAACCTGCCATACAATTCTGAAATGGAGAATAAATATGAATGAACTCCAGATATTAATTTTCACGTCAACCAGTTTTGTTAACATTCAGCTTGCTCAGCTCACTTTCAGCTTGCTCAGCTCTTTACACCTGTGGTTGGATTTCCCATCTAAGAGGCAGGAGTTTTTGGCTATAGACCCTACTCACCCTCGAGGAGTTGCCACCTTTGTCACCTTCCAATCACTCTGTATACAAGTTTCAGAGGAGAGGTGGAAATGCCAGTGGTTAGACACTTTCTTGAGAAATGGGTTTCAGCCTCAGGTGTGAACAGAGTTCCCATGGCATATAAATGTCTGCTACATGAAAAGGAGGCACTGTCTCCTCGTGTGTAAAGAACTAGGTATTTATTCATGCCCAAAAGGATGGCTTAGTCCAGGAGGGAACTTGAATCCAGAATATCCTTGTTAAGGAATATGCCTCCCACACTACATACTGCAAATACCTTCCTTAGGCTCCTCACTGTGTGAATGCTACACTCAAAGCACAGACTGGATACAGCAGAATTTCTGAGGTGCCTCAGAAGTCCCTGAAAGGTCTGATTTTTGAACCCAAACTGCTATCCCTGAGCACAGTCCACCACAGCTGAGAGCAGATCAACGCAGGGTCAGGACCTGAAATGCCACAAAGGAAACTGAATAATCAGATCTTTGCATAATGCTCTGTGATACACATAATACACATAAAACAATTAAGTCAAGAGAACTCTCAGGTTCTGCAAATACCAAAATATTTCTCAGCATTCCTATTTACTTTGCAGTACAAGGAACACAGTTCCCTTTCCTCTTCCCCCTGGGCACGTAACCCAGGATGTACCGTCCGACATGAAGAGCACCAGCAGCTCAGATCCTTTTAATTAAATGAGTGTGATGTCTCTTTTGTAAGTTCAGCAAGAGGTCTGGCTCCCTGTCTGTGCCATTTAGTGAGATGTAACACTTGTAGCTGTGTCTAGAAAGAGCCATACATACATCAGCTGACAGCAAAGTAATCAGTTCAGAGACACAGGTTAAACATCTCTCTGCTCTTTGCACCTCAAAACCACACGATGAAATTCAAACAAAGGCTGTTAAAAACAGGGAGGAGGGGGGGGAAAAAAAAGGTTTCCTTTCCTGTCACATGATAAATTAGATCCTAATGTTTATCTAAGCTCAGCAAAACAGCAACCCCTTCCTGCCAGTGAGCGCTGCACGGGGAGATGTCAGGGTCCGGGCGCCGAGCTGCCCTCCCTGTGAGCACAAACACCTGCTGCCAGGACGAGCTGCCCACCACAAGGTGAAGGAGCAAAACACTTCTCTCTTCGCTTCACTTGCTGCTTTCTCTGCCCACAGAGTGCTTTATGCTTCATTTGTACTGAAATTTCCTTTGTGAGCCTCAAAGCTGCCCCGCGCCGGCACAAAACCTCTGCTGAAAATAGTCCAACATCGCCTACGCATTTTTTCCCCCTCTGAGTCGAGCTAGCAGAACCTTATTTACTCCTTGTCCTTTACAGATGACTTAATGACTTAGCTGCAAAATGCATTTGGAACACATTTCAGGCATTTCATACTGAAATGAATAGATGAAAGAACGGGATTCTTGCCAACAGTACTGATTATCCTTTTGTCAGTAGACAGACGTGACCTAGACCATTCTGTTACCGTAACAAATGTCTCCAGAGATTGCTAGACAGAAGAGACACTTTGCCTGAGGGAGAAGGAATGAGAGGGGAAGAGGCTGGAGGGTGGCCTATAGAGAAGAGGACGGAGGTAATTAATGGTTATGCCCATGTATAGAGATAAGTGCACTGGTAAATGTGTCAGCCCTTCGGCAATACAGCCATGACTTCTAGAAACCATGCCTTGACACAGTTCTATACATTGACATTTCATTTGGATGATATGGACCCACATGGATCTATGTTGGATTTAGGCAGTTGTAAATCAAATCAGAATTGGCTGCTCTGAAATTTCAGAGGGTTTTGAGTTGGACTTACTGCATCTGATAGGAAGAAAAATCTCCACAAAGCACACAAGAAACTGGAGAGATGCATAAAACTCTCCAGAGACCAGAAGACTGTAAATATTTTTCAAATTTAGCTGCTGTTCCTGTAACCAAAACCACATATGCCCACTCAAGTACAAACCTGCAAAAAAAAAAAGGTTCTTAGTTTCAGCTTCAGTTGTGCAATTTACCATTCAGAATTATTGCAGCTGTTGTCTTTTTTTTGTATGGATTTACAGCAGCAGAAATCCCCTTGAGCCAGAAAGAATTGCTAAATCCAAGTATCATTAATTTCTATCTGAAGTGAAATACACTTCTAGTATCTAATGCAAACATAGTGTATTCATATAGTGTAGACTGATATCAGCACAGCTTCAGTTGTGCAATTTACCATTCAGAATTATTGCAGCTGTTGTCTTTTTTTTGTATGGATTTACAGCAGCAGAAATCCCCTTGAGCCAGAAAGAATTGCTAAATCCAAGTATCATTAATTTCTATCTGAAGTGAAATACACTTCTAGTATCTAATGCAAACATAGTGTATTCATATAGTGTAGACTGATATCAGCACATCTTTAAATAGTTTATAATGAGAGATATCAACCTAAAAGTGCATTTGGTTGTAAGTTCAGGGCAATAGAGTTGCACATTATTTAGCTATGCATTTTTTTTTAAAAGTATACTTCTAGGAAAGACCAGATTCGTGTGACATCATTGAGAATAATGTTGGAAGAAGAAACTGGATTCATGGATTCAGAACCAGTTGTGATAGTGCAGCTCCTGCCTAACTAGAACAGGTTTGGATACATTCCACCTGGCTGACCACCTACATCATGAACCCATTTACTCTTGGTTGCCTCTGTAATCACTGGAGCGAGAGAGCCACTCCATGGGAGTGATTCAGATCTTTGGTGTGGTCCATGAATCACCTGCTCAAGATGCTTGTCTCTTCTCATTGACTCCAGAGGGAGCCCAGGGGAGCTGGATGCTTGCCGTGGGAGCCGTGGTTAGATGTCTAAACCAGCATGAGATGACGCTGGATACATGTGAGATCAGCACAGCTTGGGTGTAGGAAAGCAACTGAAATGAATGTGCATATCCATAGAAATAAGCAGGGCTGCTATCAGCTTCAGTGCTGCAGATTTAGCAGCCCACAGTTTGTCTGTCTGTTAATTTTAACTGGTCTGCAATTAAATTACTGTATTTGCAAGACTGAAGCCATGACAATCTCTCAGGATAGAGAATCATAGAATTGTTTGGGTTGTAAGGGACCTTAAAGATAAGGTCCAATGCCACTGCCATGCGCAAGGAACCTTCCACTAGACCAGGATGCTCAGAGCCCCATCCAACCTGGCCTTGAACATCTGCAGGAATGGGAAATTCACAACATCTCTGGGCAACCTGTGCCAGTGCCTCATCACCCTTATAGTAAAGAGGTTTCCTAATATCTAATCTAAACTCACTCTCCTTCAGCTTAAGGCATGTCCCTCTCCATCTCTCATGTAGCCCTTTTAGGCCCTGGAAGGGGCTCTAAGGTCTCTCTTTTCTTCTCTAGGATGAACAGTCCCAACTCCCTCAGCCTGTCTTCATACCAAGAAAAAAGAATGATGTTATTTTTATCCCCAAACCCCTTGTGTAAGCACACAGTGATACCAGGGTGAGCTCTACAGACATTGAGGCTTTCACCTCTTCTCTTTGCAAGACCCCAAGAGAGAACAGGACTTGGTTTCTATGTGGATCATTTAAAAAATGAAGCTTCAGCTTTTAGAATGTTTTGAGAACTGTTAAGAGAAAAAATAAAAAGATTGTATTGTATAAAAAATATATGTAATAAACTTTTAAAATAGTTTGACTACAATAGAAAGGATTTGCATGTGAAGAAACACTTGTTTCTGTAAATCAGTTTGAAATACAAAATAGGTTTTTTTCACTTCCTCTGCTGTGCACAGGCTCCTACTGTTTCAAGTGGGTTTTGAGTAGGCACTAAGCAAAGTGGACCATGATTTCTACGTACTCAGGATCCTCTACTATTAGTCCTTCATTCTGTAGTAAAGTAGCTAGAAGCATTTAGAAAATAAAGAGATCTCAAACAGCACTTAAGCCTATTTTTAATCCTTAAGTGACTATATTTCAAGTGATAACATGCCTTCATTACTCAGATGCACACTGAATTGAAGTATTAACCTGTGCATGTGAAGATAGTAATGCTGGGAATCATATCTATGTACACAAGGCAAAAGGATTTTTCTGTGCAAGCAGCTTCAGCTGATAGGCAAATGAAAACATAAATAACACTTTCAGTGAATCACCAGTTTATGTATGGGTTAAATGTTTATTTTCAGCATTTTAGAACTCCCCACTGTCTTCACAGTATTTACTAAAAATATTATTTTGCAAAAATGAATTGGCTGAGATGGTGACTCAAAACCAACATGGCCTCAGAATGAGGTCATAAAGCAAACTGCAACAGATAAAAATTGTAAAAACTGTGGGCCCTTGCAATGGCAACAATGTGTTTTGCAAAATATTATCTCTAGTTTCAAAGTATACCTAAAGCTGGGGTTAAATTGTCTGCCAATAGATACAGTATATTAAACTGCTATCAAAGTTCATCTCCCAATATTATTTTCTGTTCTGATTAATAGCAATTCTGCCTAGGCAACCAAGTCATTTAAAACTAAATTTCACCTTCGGCATTTGTAGAAGAAGGTTACTAGGTCAAGATCTGACATGGAAAATAAGTATAGGTATAAGCCATATAATAGTAAGCATCCAGCTCTGACCACCTACCAGTAGCCTTAAGCAGCAGAGTGACATTTAAAAGCAATGGGAATCAGAAGAGAACCTCCAGGGAAAACAGGCAATGCTTCAGAAAAAGCAGCTCTGCATTTGCCAGAGGGAAAAAAGCAAGACCTTTGGGAACAGTGCTCAAGTCAACTTGAAATAAATATTAAGAAAAATAATGGAAATAGAGTAAGTGAGGCATCTTTTAAAATAAATTCCTTCCCCACTTGCTTCTGTATTGGCCTGTCCTTACCCTTCAGGGCTGTACCTGCGCTGTAAAGCACACACTGCTCTGATGTGTCACTAACAAACACAGGAGAGGCAGCTCATGCCTGCCAATGTATCAGCCAGGAGAGCTGTGAGTGGTCTCATCCTCAGCTTGTGAAGAAACACCATGACTTTGAGTAAAATTCCCTGCAAATCCATAAACCCGGAGCATGCAGCACACAGCCCTGGAGAGCCATGCAGTGGGGAGGAGATCCCCCAGTGCCTCACAGGGAGGGCAGGGTGCCAGCAGCATCCTCTCTGATGTCAACAGGAGTGGGAGCTGTCTGCACGGCCCTGCCTGCACGGGTTATCCCTACTGCTGGATTCACATTGTCCTTAAAGAAAGGCAAGTTCAAGGCTCCTGTCTGAAAGTATAATTTATCCTTGCACTGAGATATGTGTGTTAAAGGTGCCTAAGTCCTTGTCAAAGCATCTTTTTGAACAATGAATAAACAAACAATGAGGCCTCGTGACCCTTCCTGGCTTGCCATGGGCAGAGTGTCTGTTCCTAGTCTGGCCAAATTTACCTTCCCCCTACACAGAAATCTCCTCTGTAAAACTTATGGTCAGGGAGCACATTAAGCATTGAAAAACTGAGAAATGCCTCTGCAGCCCATGGGATTAAAAGTTCAGGGTATCCAGTGTAATCAGTACACAGAGTCTAAATAACAGTAATTCTCCTTTACTGAAAGAACCTCAGTAAAATCTCCTCCATCAATGTTATCAATCATCTTGTACAATGCTTGCATCTTCCAGAGAGAGCACCTAATTCTCCTGACTTCAACAGCTCAATTGTACAACCGAAGCAGCCAATCTGCATCCCCTTCTAGAAAAAAATTAGCTGTTGTTATAGAGCAAGACCTGTGCATTTTCAGATAGCTACTCCTGAGCAGGGCTTACGTTGGAAACTGAAGCTAATGCTGACCTAACTAGCTGTGTTAACCTCCAGTTTGGTATTACCATAACATGGCACAGTGGTATCCCATGGAAATGTCAGTGGTGATCACAAGGATAACAGTGAAAATGGATTCCCACCCTCTCATACAGACATTTATGAGCATGACCATCACAGCTCATATTGTTTACTCTAACTGGAGTCAGACTTCATATCCCTGTGGGTCACTCCGAGTTCAGGCATTTTCCAGGAATGTTTTTGTCTTCACCTGAGGTTTCATCCAGTGTGTCCTCAGCTGCCACTAAGGTCTCCAGGTGTAGTCTTTTGACTCAGCTATCAACAAAAGATTTGTCCCTGTGTTGTGCCAGATAAAACTCTTAGTCACTCAAGTGTTGGGTTTTTTTTCCCCTTTTCTGTTTGCCTGAATGCCTTGTTCCTTTGTATGGAGGTATTTACATAGCTTTTGTCAAATTACAATTAATTAGGGCTAGCAGTTACTAAATAAAGTAATTTACAATTTAGCTGCTGAAAGTAAGATTACATGGCAGGTAGCTTGGAAAAGAAAAAAACAACAAGAGAAAAAGGTATGAAAGTTGGTCCTCTCCCTGCTCTTGGTTAAGAAATCATTATTTCTAGGAAGGTGGACAACAGCTGAAAAAACCTTGCCATTGTTTTTACTCAGTCCTTAAATGAAGTGAGGATAACCCATGTAAGATATAAATGGGAATAATTCATCATAGAACAAAACAAGAGACCTGATATTGTTCATCTCTGCTGTAACAAGCAGGGGAAGTTATTTATTTCAAAGCTAAATTCCCTGTTCTCCTGAATATGGTTCATATTCAAGACCCTTTGACCACACCATCTGTTTGCATTGTAATTCACATTTAAAAGAGTCAACATAAATATTGACTCACGAACAGGTTCTGGTTTAGGCCTCTGAGTTAAGCTTCCACAATACACTTAAGCTTTTGTGCAAAGAGCTACAGGAATACTAGCCACTTTTTCTTTTCGTGCTACACACAATCAATCAGTCACTACTCCAAATACAGGTCAGAACGTCTCACACAGCCAAATAAACTTACACCTTCCCTTTGTCTCTTAAACTATTTTAAATAACAATGCCTGAAACTTGCAGGAATCATCAATGTTTCTTCATATGCAAATGCAAAATAATAAGTCTAGCCAAGGTGAGATTAATTTGGCAGTTTCAGTCTAGTGAACTGATGCCCTTGCCACAAAAGCTGTCGAGGAACTTGGCACTAACTCATTCTTTGTACTTTTAACACTGAAGTGGCAGGGACTCACCTACCTTCTGCTGTAAGCATTTCGGGGGCACTGTAAAAGCACGTGCAGAGTGAGAGGATTCTTCCATTCACCTTGGTCAGGTATATAATTTCTTAGCTGCACTGTGAAACAATTTCCTTGGTGTCTACACCTGCTGCCTGCAAAGGCAGAAGTAACAGGGAAGAGAACAGAAGGATCATTTCAGCATCACAGAGTTTGTATTGACCCCAAAATATTAGATTGAAGGAGAATGCTGAAAATTACAGTAAATGCTCTAATGTATACTAGGAATTAAGCCAATTCTTGCATTTAAATCTGTGAGAACAAAACAATGGCTTAAAATCACTTTTGCTCTGGCTGATTTCAGAGATGCAGCAGCTGGCTCTGAGTTTGTACTTAATGTACTTAGTTTTTATTGGTGGCCCCAAAATACCACCTTTGTTTCTAACAAAACCAGGGCTGCTCTTGGAGATTGCCACAGGGATGTATTTCTTCACAGAGGTAGGTTAGAGCTTATAAGAGACAGGCAGAAGTGTGAGGAGTATTGAGAAATGGCCCTGTCAAGAAAGTCTTGTTTTCCAGATTATATCAAATCACTTTACTTGAAGGTGTATGTATGCTATGAATACACCCTGTACATACACACGGGTACATATATATACACATACACAAGGATATCAGGATTTGGGAAGCACAGCATTTTCATGTCCACCACTTACTTTCTCTCCTGTAATTAAATGTACAATCTCCTTTCACCAAAATAACATGGCACCAGTTTGATTTTAATATATCTTTAAGCAATGTACAAACAGTACTGTTCCTTGCATAAATATTCAGCATTTCCCTGCTGTCCATGGATATTCAGCTAATAAGGAGAAAATTCAATATAAGTGACACAATTAAAAGTTCTGATTTTTGCTGTCACCAGAACCATCAAACTTTATGCCAGTCAAAATCTACAGTGGCAATTTAAAGTTTTAGGTGCCAAATCCAGCTGGATTGGGTTGTTTTATCATATATTCCTCAGGAAGGTCAGGATGTCCAGTAGTTGCAATGGGGAAGGTTCTTGACTCCAGATTTTCAGTGCTCATGGATCTTGTACTTGTCTCAGTTTGCAGCCAAAATACTGTAGAAAAGACTGCATATACAGACACCAGTTAGCTCATAGCAAGGTTTCCCAGCACACAAAGGAAGGGTTTTTCAGCTCCTAGGGTTCAGTTTGGTTACATGATTAGAGGGTTTTTTTGTCTGCCTTTAATAATGCCACCTTTGTAGTACCAAAGTACATGACTGAGAGAAGCTGGCAGCACTCTTTGGCCAGCAGCTCCCCATTACTGCTCTTTGCATGGAAAAAAAAGCCCACAGGAAGCTGCCACCTCTGCTGTAACATCTGACATGATAGTGTTTCAAAAACAGGATACTCCCTGACCTGCTTACAACTACTGTGGCAATTCCATCCGTGCCCATTTTTCCCTAGCTGAGGTTGTCGTATCCTGTTTGAATACATTCAAACCCACTAGACCAGGTCGGCTGAGTAACTAGGGATGATTCAAGAACTGTCAAAGTCCTCTTCAAACCACTAAGAAAACAAGTGTTTGCCCTTCCTCAGGCTTGTGTGTTATAATTACTCAGCATTTAATGATGAGTGGGGGGATGAGTTTGTGGGAAGGAGATAAGGGATGAAAGCAACCTTTTAAAGGAGAAAATGGGACAAGCCTATGGGCACTTCAGGTACCATTTAAATAAAAGAAACTGGGGTCTAATTTCTCCATAATTCCTTCTCTAATTCCTCTGAATTAGCCTGTGGGAACTTCTCAGCCCTCGCAAAACAAATTGAGCTCCCCACAACTCAGACCTGAGCAACAGACATCAGACTTGCTGGTGAGGCCTCTTCTGGCAGAAAACATGGCTCAAGAGTCTTTGAATCACCCCTCATTAAAGCAATCACCTTTTAAAAAATCAGTTCAGCCTAAAGTCGAGTATCCCTAATCACAATACTCTATAAACAGTAAAAACACTAACCATGGCCATGCACAAGTAAGAGCATTACATTAGGTGTGCAAGAGAACTCAGGATGTTCAAAGGTGTGGAATGACATTAAATTTGGTTAAACCATCTGTCAGTGTGATGGCATCTGCTTTGAGACTGTTGGTCTAGACACTTCTACTAACCTTAATTCATAGAAGTGAAATCTGTCTTTGGTTTTCAAGCTGCAAAATGATTTTCCCCTTTCTCACCACTCAGTATTGTAGCCAGTGGAAATGTTTACTGAAGAATCAGGAATTTTTATAGCTGAGGATTTATCTCTCTGATGAGGATTCCCACATCCATTCCCACTTTAAGCCAAATTAGGGAGAAGGAGGAGATCTTTCTAGAGAGAAAATCATGATCAAAGTACCTCATGCCATGCTCCATCTGCTTTCAGTTACCCACAGCAGCTGTAGGGAGCACAAGTATCAGTTCCATATGCTGAGGAGCTCAAGGACTGTTTGGGACCTTCCCTAAGCATCTTGGACACCTTTATACCCCAGCATTTCATTTGTATATTGAACAGGGTGGAAAATGTCCCATCCACAGAATTACTCTTACAAAGGCATGGTTTTTTTGGCTCAGGTCTAGCATGAAAAAAAGGGGTTAAATTCTTACTCTCTCATTCAGTCACATGAATAAAAGTCTGAAGTGAGTCAGGGCTGGAGTGCTGGCAACTATGAAGTTCCAGACATTAAGGGAAAAAGTACTGCATGGACTGAAGTGCCTTAAAAATTTAATATCCCTTAAAATTCTCAGGCCAGGGGTAGAATTTGAGATTTGGATTTAAAGATTCACACATACTATATGGAGACCTAAGTTCTTTAGCATGAAACTGGTATTTTTTTCTGTAAAAAATAGAATATGGTTTACAGAATATTGCAGGTCCACAGTGAATAACTTATTTCAGTGGTATTTAACAGAGCTGCAAGTAGCCCTTAGCTAGAAGTGTACACTTTGTTGGTCTTAGCTCTAATTAGTTTTAATCCATCTGCATATATATTAGCTGCTTCATGCACAAACATGCAGTTACACACACCAGCTTGAATTTTACTATTCAAGTTGGATAGAGAAATGAAGCACCATCTGCTAAACTGGTGGTTAGACCAAAGTTGAAAGTGAATTTCTTAATATCTAACCCTGCTCTCTCACACATCTTATCCCGGTGGGACTGAGAGATTTCACCAAGAAATTTCATTGTACATTCCTACACTCAGATCTTGGGTTTCTGACAGGGTCACTGACCGGAGACTGCAGCAAATCTCACAATTAGGAACAGCTCCCAGACATTATTTGGCTGGCTGGGACAGCCAGGGGCAGAGCTGCAGCCACAGGGCCCTGGACTGCCTGCACTCTGGTTGCCATGGGAAGGAATCATGGCTTTGGGGGCAATTCAGGCTAGCCAGGGTTTCCCACGTTAGAGACTTTATAGCCAAGAAGCTGTGACTAAATTCTGCTCACACCAAGCATAACATAAATTCAGCACTACAGGCTGTGGGGCACAGACCTGCAGGTGCTGCACCTTTTCATTCACAGTCTCTCTGTGATGTTTTTCCACAAAATTTGGCAATTTGCCTAGAAGCTACAGGAAGGACCTGTAGGGAGACCACTGGGAGGGAAACAAAGATAAGATTTAGCTCAGTTGTTCACACACAGACATTAATGACAAGAAATGTTTTATAGTTTAATTTTTATGCCAAACTTTTCTCACAGTTTATATGCTCACTCTATGCAAAATCTAGCATCAGATTTGAAGGCAAAAGTCACCAACCTTTGTACAGAATTGCAGTCTTCATACACCCCTTTGAACAAATCTTTGCCACAGGTAGTGTGTACACTCACAGAATAGCTGTTAGAACTCTTTGAAAACTGATTAAATCCTGCAAATCATTTTCTGAAGTTAACACTCCTGCTGAGATCAATAGGAATAACAGAATTAAGATGTGGAAAAGAAAACATTAAAAAAAACATGGACATTTTTCATGTGAGATTATTGCTTCATGTAGAAGTTCTATAAAACCAGACTCACTTGTAAATAAAACACCTACCTCAGAAAATCCCAATTGGATGGTTTTCATATCTCTGATGTCAGTGGTCCAGTTTTGTCTGTGTAACTTCACACAGTGCAGGAGCCTGCTCTGAAGGCTTGAACACTGTGAGGTAAATAAAGATGTCAGTTTGATACCTTTGGAGGCATTGGGCAGAGACACAAAGTCGACATGAAGCTGCTTTCCTTAGGAAAGGCACTTGGTACACTGTACTACAGATGAAGCCTCAAGACCTCTTTTAGAGTTGTTATTTTTGATATACCAATCTCTTCAGAGTCTTAGAGAATACACACAAAACCCTTCACTTTGCTACAGTAGCTGCTGAGTTTGAAAGCTGCCCTAAGTCCTGTGATCTGCCCCAGATACAGCATGACCCTTGTCTCTGCCAAACTAAAAGGAAAGCTATGTTGCCATCCACACCAGCACAACTGTACACACAGAGCATTTGGAAAACAATAGAAGAGTTTTCAACTTCCAAAACAGACCAAATCACAGGAGTTATTGAATTCAAGCTCAATGAGGATGACCAACTTCAGCGACTTTAATGATGTTTATTACATCATGCTTTACAAGAACAAACCTGTTGGTTTATCTTCAGCCTGCTGTAAGAAGGGCATGTGTAATGCTCTCAGGTATGAAGAGCAGGAGAAGTAGCTCTGTGGATGAGACTGTTTAATGATTAAGAGTTCCTCTGAGTTTGTTCCCTGTAGATTCCCACGCAGCAGCCTGCATTGCCCTGGCTTTCCCAGCAGCTGAGTAAAGCTGTTGCTTCCTTGTCTCCAGACCTACAATTCCCAGCACCCATTGCAACACACCCTGTCGGTGTGAAGCAATCCTCAGCTATGAACATGTAAAACGAAAATAAAGATTCTTCAAAAGTCCTTCAGCTTTGCTCATGACTCCTTCCCCTAACCCTCAGCTCACCCCCACAACTCCTATTATTCATGGCATGGGGCTGAAACAGTGAGCTAGTTTATAGAATTCTAGCAGCATGTCCTTGCAATCAAAACACTGGCAGAGAAAAGGAGCAATAAATCAAAGAGGGAAAACAACTTAGAAAAATATTTGTGCTGGAACACATTTTAAGGACATAGGTGATTCATGCAGGGAATGAAAAGAAAGGCACAAGACAGTGATTAGAAATGAATTTGAATTGAAAAATACTCAGCTGAAAAGCCTGAATTAAGAACCTGCTGAGTGCCAGAGAGAGCTTGGAGACATGGTGTGTGTTACTGAGCTTTTTGCATTAGACAATTAAATGAAGCAATTAGATTTCAAAAAGTAGCCAATTATTTTAGGAACAAAACAAATGCTGGAGGAAGTAGAGCTGCCTGTGTGTGGGGAATGGAGCAAAAGGAAACCAAACATTGCATTTGAAATATTCACAATAACCAATTTGTATAAGAGGAGTTTGAATTAAAAGTCTAGAAAACTTCTTTTAAGTCAGTAATGAAAATAATGCAATTTCAAAAGAAAACCACATTAATATGTGAATATAATTTATAGCTTAAAAAACCATATGACATGGCAAGCAAGTCCTGAAAGAGACTGAGAAGTGACATGGAAAAACAATCCTCCAAAGTGAGAATTCTCCTGAGATGGCACTTTTAACTCTCTACATGTTTTGATGTGCTGTTTTCTCAAGGCTGTACGGAAGCAAGACTCTCAAGAGACCGAAAGGAAAACGTTTTAGTATTCCTCACAGGCACATACTCTTGCAGAGCATCCTAAAGGATTTGATGAAATGGGTAATTAAGTTATTTGTCTTACTCATTCACAGCTTTTAAGTGCAGCTAACACCTCAGTGCTAGGATATCCTCCACAGAACACTGAAGCTTCTATCAATTTAACTTCTGAACACATCCTCTAAAAGCCTGACCAAGCTTCGAGTGAACTGGAAGCTATGCTTTTAATTAATGATAAATCAAACACAACATCCTTAGCGCAGCAGGACTAGCAGAGGAACAAGGAAGGAGGGAGCCTCAGGCCTGTCCCCCGTGCACGTGCTGCACTGGGACTCAATCCTAGGCTCCTGAGGGCTGGCAGGGAATCTTTTCTTTCTTACACTTCCCAGAGTAACAGCATTCCAATGCTACTGCTGCTAGGAAAACTGCAGCCTGCTTAGCACTTCTGAGAAATTCAATGACAAAGCTTTTTGTCTTTAATGTCCCAAGAAGGACACTGGTAACATAATGCCTGTTCAGCACCACTCCTTGCTCTAAAAGTGTCCTGAATGTTTAGCTTCTCCCAATTAGAGATCTCATCACAGAGATCATCATAGAGATCTCATCATAGAGATCATAGAGATCTCATCATAGCAATCCCAGAATGGAAGAAAAACAGTTCTATTTCCTTTGATTTTTATAAGAAGTACTTTAATGAAATGTACGTAAAATTATACAATACAAAACGATAATTCCAGTTATAAAATGTGAGTCCTAAGGATTACATTTTAAAAGATTGCCAACTAGATCAGAAAACATTTCCTTACAAATTGCACCCTTGTCCCTTATCCTTCCTCCCAATAAAAGGTTTTTGTTCCCTTTGTTTCATTTGATTTTGTTCTCACATAAACAACTTTTTAATCTCTAATAAAACCAGCTTTAATTGGCCCTGAGGTACTGCACAGATTGATGCAGTCTAGGTCATTGCTTTCGTATGCAGTAAAACATCCACAACATTCAAATCCTTACAGAAACAAGAGGGTTTTACCTTCTGAGGCAGAATATTTCTTGTAGCTGACAAGTGCTTGGCTACAAGAAGTTATTTTGACTGATCCCTAAAATATTCTGGTTCTATGCAGTAGGCAGCATACTCCTTTCTATATTCCTGATAAATCTCTCTTCTGTGAACCAGAAGACTTATTAAAAGTGGGTAAGAAAAACACATTCCCAGAGGGATTGAACTTGGAGCTGCTGCAGAGCTGTTTCACTGCACACAACTCATCATGCTCCCTTCACTTCTCTGCTCTGCTCACAAGGATTGCTTAGAGGCACGAAGGAAAAAAGTCAAAGCAAACCTTTTCTGTAGATACTGTAGAATGAAGAACTGTGTCTGTTACACAAAAACCTCCAAAACATCTAAGCTGGTCATTTAGCTGAAGTGCAGCTAATTACAAAGATACTGAGAATTAACATGGGTTGGAAGGGACCTTAAAGACCATCTAGTTCCACCCCCTGCCATGGGCAGGGACACTTTCCACTAGATCACATTGCTCCAGGCCCCATCCAACCTGCCTGGAATACTTCCAGGAATGGGGAGAAGAATCATTTAAGTAAAAAAACTTAATGAACAGGTTTTTCTGTCCTGTGGACTTACAGCAGTTTCCAGTAACTACAATTGTAGTGTACTCAAGTGTCACTGTTAAGAGGCATCAAAAAACAGAGAGGCACCAAAAACTTTCAAACTGTCAATGTCACCACATCTGTGCAGAGCAGTGACACATTACAAGCTCACGCTCAGCCTGCACAGGTATGGCACCATGTAAAAAGAACTTGAAAGGAGCTGAAAGTCACACAGCTACAGTAGCAAAAAAGAAACCTCTTCAAGTATCCAGTTAGCAGTTAGGAGGATGTTTGCAGTAACAAACAATCCCATTTGTTCAAGCACTAAGTATTTCAGAGGACTATTGCCCTCAGCACAGGGGATGGTCCTCAGAGGCCTCTACAGTCCTGCATCACTTGAAGCTTGTTCAATTTTTCCAGCCTTGGGTTAGGTGTGAAGGCCATTCCAAATTAAAGCTGAGAACCGAATCTGGTCTTGTTCATAACTTTCTTTCCTCTGTGAGTTGCTGACAACCACTTTCAAAATCATCAAGCAATTGGAGTGAATTATAAAACTGAGGAGGACTTGGAAGAGCTATGAGATCTGGAATGATCTTTGAGGAGAACAAACTGGCAGGACTGCTGATCTTCACAGGATATTGCTAGAGAAAAGTCTGTGATATAGAATTACCCTCAGTAGGGTTTCACACCCCTCCGGAAGAAGGTTTGTGGTACAGTACACACTTGTGCTACCAAGAGCTGAGCTGCACCTTCCAGCAGACATGAGCTGCCTCTGGGACACAGGTTATGAAAGAATTCCCAGAAAAGAATCCTATAGCACTCACAGCTTTAAAGAGAAGCTGCTCTGAACATCTGTGAGACAAACAAAGTCTTTGATAGTTTCAGGGGAACACTTCTTTCAGGATGATGAAGGCACTTGGTGCTGATGTTTGATTTCAATGAGTTCCATTTTCAAACCTGGGCAGATTTTTGCCAAGAAAAAGCCACTACAGTGTACAATATCCTTCTTGCACTGCAATCTTGGAGTCTGAGGTTGCAGCCACCTTAGTATCCTTTGACAGAGGGCAAACGTGTTCAATAAATTATGGAAGATAACACCTTATGCTACTCAGAAAGAAAACCCAGTACACAGCTAAAAGGTTTACTTCTTCTCCCTTTCACACTACACTTACAAGAAGCCACCAAAAAAACCCAAGATCCAACCTCCCCAAGAAATTTCACATTGCAGTTGCCTCAGAAGTGTCCCATGGATGTATTTCCAGACAAGATATATCTGAAGAGTACCTGCAGTAAAGCAAATCTTCTTCTCAGGTTGGTGGTAGAACAAAAGTGTGAGAATTTCTACAAAATGGAGTTCAGGTCTTCTAAAAGTAAAAATATCTTCAAGGAAGCACCACACTACAAAGCATTACCTGAAAGCAATCTGTTTGCATGCGAATTTTCATCAGACCACAAACCAACTTATTAAGGCATAGAAAGCAACCAGTGATAACAGTGATAACGATTTTGGTTCAGAAGAGAAGGCACTGTTTTCACCCACGTCTCTGGGGCACGGAAGTGTCTTTATATTGCTTTCATGTGTTTCCAGTGTTCAGGTGTGAGATCTTCTCTTCAACTATATCAGCCACCAGGTTCAGGTTACAGCCCCGCAGAGCTGCTATTAAGTCAGTCACCTTTGCATCTTTCCCCTTCACCTTCTGCCAGTGCCGCAGTCCCTGAAGAAGCTGCTCATAGAGGCTAAATCGATGAGCTGCCTCTATCCTATCCAGCTGCACATCCGACAGGCCAAGTTCTCTCATCAGCCTCTTCCACTCCCGCCCAACATTGTCACATATGACGTCAGTAGCTGCCTTCAGAAGGCCTGAAACAGCAGAAAGATAGCAGGTTAGTGATGGGTTTACCAAGAAATACAAGAAAACCTTTAAAAGTTGTGGGGTTTTGGGGTTGTCTGGTTTTTTTTAAGCAAAACGCTGCTGCTCTTGCTGCATTGCACATACTGCAGGAGTCACAGCACGTTCTGAAAAGCCACCGGATGTAGTTGGAATCCCAAGTACATAACGCGATTTCCCAGGGACCATAAATAAAGAGAAGGAAGAAGTTCCCACCCCGGAAAGCCCTTTGTGGACACATTGACTGCGGCTGCTGGGGAGGACGGGGGATATATTAAAAAAACACCTACGTTTCTGATGCGGATCTGGTTGATCATCGCAGGCACTAAGCTCTCCTTCCTCTTCGAACTGCTTGACCCGTAACACCAGATCTCCCCTTTCGATGCGCTCAAGCATCTTCCTTAGGAAGCTCAGGTTGTCGTTGGTGATCTCCTGCTGCTCCATCAGGATGGTGAAGAGGTCCATGCCGCTCTGCACCGACTCGAGCTTCCGCTTCTTGATCTTGTCCTGGCAAAGGAACTTCATGTTGGACAGCTCGCTGGCAGACAGGCTGGACGAGATGGAGAGCAGCAGGCTCAGCAGCGGCAGCGGACCCGCGGTGCCGGGGGCCGCGGCAGGCTGCGGGCCGAGCTCCATTCCCGTTCCCAGAGGTTTTCCCGAGGCTGCAGACAGACAGACAGAGAGACCGACAGACAGACAGACAGACAGA
>NW_008678858.1:0-44188 GCF_000695815.1 Acanthisitta chloris
GCCCGCTGTAAACATTATTAGCGCCGAGGCCACTCCTCTAGCCTCGGCCTTGCTGCCGTGCACAAAAAGCCTTCGTGGCTCTCCGCAGCCTCTCCGGCCGCTCGGCCCTGCCGCTGCTCTCCGGGCGGTGTCTGCAAGCGCAGCTCGCGCCCCTTGCCCAAGGTGTGCGCCAGGGCCACTTTGTGTGCGGTTTGTTATTGTCCTCAAGGAAACAGGATCTCGCCGGTTGGATGGTCGTCGAGGCTTTTTGTGTGTTGGTAACCACGGTATTAACCTGTGCTGTCGCACTTTGTGCAGCTTTGTTTGTATACGCGGAGAAGAGCCTCTGAACATTAGCTCTTCTGCTCTTGTGTGATTTTTGTTCCCATCCAGAAACGTCGAGGTGGTTTTTAGATGCCATATTTAATTTTCAGGTCGTTCCCTTGCAAGTCCGGTGAAGTGTGTTGTTGAAGATTTACAGCAACACCCAACTGTAGGGAGGAAAAATACCTTTCAGGAAGGAATTGTTCTAATGAAATGTCTCAGCACTCCCAGGCTCACTGTAGACATGTTGTGTCTGTCTGGGCTGTCTCAGTGTTACCTGTGTAACTTGGACTGTGTGCACAGTTGTGCAGTTCCATTCTCCAGAGCTGTGTGCCAGCCCAGAGACCCTCTGAAGTCTCAGGCTCAGAGCCAGCACAAGGCCCATTTTGGCTGACCTACTTGCAGAACTGGGGCCTGTGTTTTCCTGAAAAGTTGTTGAATTCAGAGATTATTGTGCATTCCTAAGTATATTAGTGGCAGTGCTTGCTGTGGCAGACGCAGTGGGTAACCTGTGTTTTTCAGCAGCTTCTCAAACGTCTGACAAATGGGTGGTAAAACTGGGACTCTGGCTGGGTGTTCGGAGGATTGACCTTTATTGATTATGGAATTGTAGCAGCGTCCTAGTGAGAAAGCTTTAGGGGTGATTGAGACCCGTAGGCAGCTAACTTTGTTATTTGTATTTTAAGGCTTTACTTTGGGGAACTGTCAGGCCTTCCCACCGGGAATGTTGCTGATCAAGGAGCGTGTTTATTTCAGCAAAGCCCAAGTCATGACGTGAGGGAGTTTGTGGGGGTTTTTCCTGTTGTTTGCCTGGGCGTTTTTGTCTTGTTTTTTGTAATAATGCTCTTGGTTCTTGGAGTTGAAGTGATGTTTATTCTTTGAAGCAACAAACTACAGTAGCTAGTATAAGTAATTTCAGGGGCGCTTATAAGATACATGTATTGATTATTCTGGACAATGATGCTTAACAATAGCTGTGAACAACAAAACCTAAACATAATCATAAAGCTGCAGTGGAAGAAACTCAAGTTATCAGCGTGTTCATGGGAGGGGACATGGGGAAGGTAGCTAGAAATAAGATTGTATCACGGTAACTTTTCCCTCTCCAGTATCTCATGTACATTTTTTCTATGTAGGTTTTCTTGATGGTATTTCTGTTGGGTGACTTCTCTTAATCTTTTCTGGCTGCTGCTTCCTGTGTTGCAGAACTTGCCCTTGTGGCAGTGCTTTTGCCCATGGAATTGACAGGGAGACTACATCTGGAGGTGGTGATCAATAAGGATAATGGTAGCAAAACTGTTTTTCTGTCTCTGTGGAACACTGTCACCCTTACATAAACGTTTTCATTCCCACATTGTGGTGCATTTGTACTCAGAAATAGACCAGTGCAACTGCTCTGTGTTCTGAAGGCATTTTAGTAACATTCTGGGATTCTCGGAAGAGAGATTGAGGAAAAACGAAAGCAGTGGGTTAGTGAGTATTTGACAAAGTTAAGTAGACTTCTGAGAAAGTGAAGCACCTGTTATACCTCTGTTCCAAGGCATGTTAGGTTTGAAATTGCAGTTAGTTAGGACTGTCCAGTATGAATAGAACCTCGGGTAAAAATGGATAGCAATTCAGGTATTTATTAGTTTGAACCAATTCCTTGTCAATGACTTTCAAGTTCTGTTTCTGTCAGGTGTGTATTGAAAATGTATTCAGTTCCATGGGAACTTCTGTCCTTCCTGTGCTGGTTTAGACAAGTTCAGAACTTACTTCAGGTATTTGAATGGAAAGTACTTTTGTGTTAGGCTGTTGTTGTAATAGATACACACTCTGAGTGTGTGTATATATATATTATATATGTATACATATGTATATATACTGGCACATAATTTTGTAAAATTTATTTAGAAATACTGTTTTATATAGTCTAAAAGACCTAAAAGCTGTAGGTACATTTTGCAAACATCCTGGTCAGGATAGCCTCATTTGTGAAGTAAATGATGAATCAAAGGTGTTCCTTACTGGTTTTAACTTAAAGCAGGATTTTTATTTTTTAAAAAAACAAGCCAAACCCTGCAAAACCCCTGAAACTATTGCACTTGCTTGTAATCACAGTTATTTTTCACTAGCAGCCTTGCTAATCCAGCACTTGCAGAGAGTAGTGTGAAGTGGTTGTCTGAAGATGTAAGAAACTTTGCAGGGTTTTGTGTTCACTTGAAAAGTTGTACACGTGAAGGCTTTTGTGTCCTTTAGAGAGTCGTGTCCTGGGTGTTAGCATTAATATTAATCTGAAAGTGTGGACATGGTTTTGCTTGTTCAGGTATCTTGAAGTTTTCTTGCAACGTGGATGTGTCCTGTCTTTAGCCTCTGTGTAGCTGCATCCAGTTTTATCATCGTCTCACCAGAGTGTAGAGCTGTACTGGAGGGTGTGTTTGGGGAACACAGCTTGGTGATGTCTTCTGTTGTTGTCCCTTGCCTTTTGCAAGGCTGGTAGTGTTGTGTGCTGTTCCTGTAGACTTGTCTTGTGTCATACATGATGTTTGTGATATATAAATATTCAGCACCACTTTTATTTTTAACATAACTGAGTGTTGTTATGCTGTTCACAGCAGAGGCGAGGGATGGAAAGAAGGTCTTTCATAAGCACATGTTTGCATGCAGTGAGACTTGATTTTTTTCTGCCTGGGAAGTTTCAGCTACTTTGGATTCATGTGTTAGAAACACAATGACTTTCTTCATATATTAAATCTAGTTTTTGTTTTCTTACTCATGTACGAGCATCTCAAAGTTCTCACACTGTTGTTATGAAACTGTAACTCATGATGAGCTATTTCTTTAGAACAGTTATGCTGTAGTGGCTGTCCCTGTTTTGCTTAAGGCAAACTGGAGAACATGACTGGAGAATATGGTTAACAGAGGTTTCCTCTGCACTTGGTGACAGAACTGTATTTTAACTTAGATATTCTTCTTTAGAGTCTTAAATACATAGACGGTGGCAGAAAGCTGCTTTGTAATGACTCTGCACCCTCAAAACGTGCAGTGCCTTCCTGGAACACCTCTCCACTGCAGCCCTTGGTGCTTGGAGCACTGTCTGTCGATCTGGTCTGGCAGAGTAATTTAAATTCGTGCTGGTGAGGTTGCAGGAGAGCTGTGAGTAACTGTCCCCCCCATAAGGGACAGGAGGAAAGTAAATGAGGTCTTAAAGCAGCCAGTTGTGGCTTAGTGCAAAATCTTTTTGCTGGTTTTTTTTCCTTAAGGGAGCTTGACAGTGCAACCAAGTTCCTTTTACATGTTCTGTTGTGAATTTTCTGATACTTTGTTTTATAAGAAGCCACAAGTTATTCATTTTATTTGAGAGTTGAATTCAATGTGCTTGTTATCAAACCTCTCTGGCTGCAGCTGTTGACGTGTTTTCAAATAAAAATTGTGATGCTGGGAATGAAAACCATTTGGACACAGGTATGTTCCCAGGTTTGCTGTCTGAAGGAACATTGTTGATGTATGTTTTTCTTGAAGGATTAGTTATTAGTAACTGTGAGAACGATTACTTGCTTTTGGCTAACTTTGTATTAGTGCACTCCAAAGAGATCCCTGGGATGTAGATTGCAGATCTGAGTGTATTTTGAATGCTACTACTTTCAACTTTTTTTCATGAAGTTAAATTGAAGACTCCTTTAAAAGCGATGGATAACTATCAGGAATGTTAGCATGAGAAGCTTTTATTTGTAGCATCCTTGATCTGCTTACAAAACCACTGTGTAACCTGTTTGGTGGCTGAGCTTTCCTTACACGTGGCTGCCAACAGAAAAACGTGATTTTCTTGCATATGGATCTTTGCATGGACATCTCATTAAACCGTGGTTTGGTAGTTAGGATTTAGCTGTGGATTCACTCATAGGAGGGGAATTCCACATTGCATCATTCCTCAGAGATGTACATCTGTGCTTTTGTTTCAAATTCTGGTTTTAAGTTGAGACTCGAAACTCTGTTGGAGGCAAGACACAAATGTGTGACTCCTTGAGGTTTGCTCATGTCTTCTTCCCTCTGCTGTAAATTGTAAAAGATTTCCCTGGTATTTTTTTTTAACAGAAGTGTTCCAATGAGACCTTCAAAATAATGAAAAGTACACACACAGGAATTTCAGGACTATCTTTTCATTAAGCTTTCATGTAAAATACCCCAACCTCAAGCATTAGAAAATTGTGCCTAGAAGAGCCTTTGTTTAAGAAAAGTAGCACCTTTTTTTTTTTTTGTAACAGCTGAATGACAACATGGAATGACACAAAAATGTACATTCTGAATTCCATAGGCTTCAGTCCTTAAGTCACTTAATTGCTGCTTAACCTTTTCTCTACTTCAGCAGGGCTAGTTGTGGGAAGAGAAACAGGTATTGTTTTGTGTTAGGGTGGTCCTGGCTGTAATGATCTGAATTGGTGAAAGAAAAAGAAAAGATCGTTTAGCGATGTGTTCAGTAAGAGAAGTCAGCAGTGCTGTGTCAGGTGTGATCCCTCTGTCACCAGAGGCTGTTTGGGGACTCTGGGGACAGGTCTGTGCTGGTTGTGGATGCAACCTCAGTTTTCTTGTCCAGAAATAAAAATTGACAGGGGAAGAAAAGTTCTTACTTTTCTCGTGTCGGATGAGAGTGAAGATTGTTGTCAAAACACACAGTCTACTTGGTAAATCAGCCTTGCATCTTTTGCTGTTTGTTTTTTCTGCTGTCTTAGTAAAGTACTTCGGTGTGTTTTTTGAGTAAGTTTCAACAGGACAAGTCCATGAATTTGAAAGTTAAATAGGTATCTGCTTAGCTTAATTTGTAGGTGAATGACCAAAATGTTGGTAAACAAAAAACCTTGTAGTTTAAACTGTATTTTATATTAAACTTTCTCCATGTCTGATCTTGATATAGAGTGTTTATTTGGTGATTTCTGATGTTTTCTTGTTTCCTTTTAATGCCTTTTCCTGAATCCTTTAGCTGTGAGGATTTCTTTCTCTCTTTTTTTTTAAAAAATACAAATTGTGACATAAATCCTCTGGAGCTTGAAGATAAAGCTTGTGGCTTGTTCTGCAGTTTCAGGCTCCAGTTTTGCTCTCCATATGCCTTGACCTGTCTTTCAGACAGTGCTCTGTTAAGCACAGTGGGACCACAGCCCTGAGTGCTCGTTATTGTGTGATACACACATGTGATGTGCACACACACATGCAATGGGACTGTTTCTAAAATGATGTACTGATTATTTTTTTTCTCCTGGGCGAGTTGTGAATGTCAGATTTCTGAAGTGCATTATAGCTCTCTTGCTGTGTTGAGGTGTCTTGGTGAGTTCTGGTAATTAGGCAGGAACATAACCTCCAGATTGCCTGAAAATTCTGACTGTTCTTATCCTTGTAGCAGCTCAGCAGATTGCTGTGGTTGACAGTTTGTAACATGTCTAGTGAAGATGTAACTTAGAACATGGATTCCCCTTGTGGCATTTGGGAGCCATTAATCTTTTTTCCCCCTTTCCATTTCCAGGATTGGAAAAATGAAGTTGGTTTTTTGGTTGGTTTTTTTTTTTTACTATGACAATGGATGCAGCAAGGTGAGCCCAGTGGTAGTGGAATCTTGTTGTAAGCTAATGTGTCTTCAGCCATGGGAGAACCTGAAGTGATCAGTATCAGCCTCTGTTTGTGTGTGGCTGAGGCTTTTCACTGATCTGCACCTTGCTGAGATTTTTGACCGGATGAAGGAGGGTTTGGTAGTGCATCCTGTCAGGAATTTTCCTTTTTCTTCTATCACTTTCTTGACAATAGAATGAACATTTAGGACTAGCAGCAGCTCTGGATATGTTGCATGGAGGCAGCTGGACTAGGAGAGTGGTTAGTTTAGTTTCACTGTTGGCAAATAGTAGCCAAAATAAGAGTTGGTTTGGAGACTCAGACACTGTCGATTGATCCTTAGATTGTACTGGATACTTGATGTGCTGTTTGTTTATGTTTACTGAGGTGTGAGTATCACACCGGAACCTTGAGATGTTGTGGAACTAGAGCAGCAGCAACTAACTTAACAGTTGAGAGCAGAGGCTCAAAATCTCTCGTGTTCCATGCTTTCAGGGCTGAGCTCACGCTGTGCTACACCTGCAGTACAGTTTGGGGGTTTGCAGTGTTGATGAGCCACTCTGGTTCTTCGTGGGTGTGAAAGTACTGTAAATAGTGGTTAGTTCACTCTTAAAATGTTGTCTAACCCTTTAGTTCCACTTTCGATTAGTCTAACAGCAAAGTTTTGCTTCAAACGTGATCACTCTGTGTCATTTAAGCTCTAAATGGCACTTGTCCCCTGGAATTCTTTATTCCACATCTTTGACATAATCAGTTTCTCTATTTAATTTAAGGAAAATTGAAGTTTTTTTCTCCGAACTTTGTGCCAGAAATGGGGAGGGGAGAGAGAAGCCTGAACAACCATGTTGGCATTTAAACTGTTCAGTTGCAGTGTTTTTTCCCTCCATAGAAACTGTGAAGACATTATTTTGGGGTACATTTCTGTAGGTATAAAATACTTTGCTTCTTACACAGGCTCTGGAAAGGTTTCTTTTCTCTTGAGATACTTCCATGACTTTTGCCATGTGTTCTCTTACTAAGAAATGATCTTGTGTGTGTGTAGATTTTTGTAGTTTACTCCTACTTTCCTGCTTGGTCTGATGTTAGTAATCTGCTTTCAAGGAGACTTTGTTTTGTCTCTCCTGTTTCTGCACAGCTAATGTTTTGCTTTATACTTTGAACAGACTTTCTTGCTGTGGAGAAAGTGTCTTCACAGACAACAGCTTGTCACAGGGTGTGTATAATCAGTTTCTGATTTTCTTTGCTTTGCTGAATTTGTAAATAGGAGGTTGATGTTTAGGGTACCTTATCCTTGCACAGATTCTTTGCATGTGTTACATCAGTCTAAATTCCATACGAGGTAGAAACATTAATTACTCTGTTAATAAACTTGGTAGGTTCTTTAGGTTCTTTTCATTCTCATCCTGTACATTACCAAATATTAATCAAAAATCTTGTGTTGTGCTTTGTCTTATTGATGAAGAACTGAGGCACAGAGGCTGTAAACTTCAGAAGTACCTCCTGTCATAACTTTTCAGTGGGTTTTTATTAGGTGTTCAGGTGTTACAGGCACAGTTTTCTTGGCTTAAGTTGCTGTTGTGCTCTCTGGCTCTTCCTCAGTTTTGTCTTTGTCTCAGCATCCAGAAGAATGAGAGGAGGATGAAAAGAAAAGGTTTATTTGAAAAAACCCTGTGGTTTCTCCAGCAATGTATATGAACAAGACACACAGAATGAATTTCTCAGGATTTCCCTGTAGCTGCCCAGAGATTTCCCTTTGACTTCGGCAGTTCTGTTTCTTTCCTTTCAAAACATGATTTAACTTCTGCAACAAACAAGGTGTGGACATTTGTTCTTCAGGTGCCTCAGCTGGTGACTGTTTACCGAGGGGACTTAGTTTGATGGAAATGAAATGACAGTGAAAACCAGTGGAAAGCTCTGAAAATTCCAGGTAGATAGGAGAAAAATGGCAAACTGAGCCTTTGACAAATGTAGAGAGTGTGTTCTGTCATGCAGACACGATAGTTTTTAAAATGAAAATTGCTTTGGTGAAAACATTGTAAGGTGTTGACTGTCACGGTGGATACAGCTGTTGTCCTCAGCTACTCAAGCTCTGTCATCTCCAGTTCGGTTTTTTTTTTGCCTGAATTTCCATGTAATGTTTGTATTGTACAGTTTTTATTTCATCTCCATTTTTTTTTTTTGCCTGAATTTCCATATAATGTTTGTATTGTACAGTTTTTATTTACAGTTTTGTAACTTAGGCCTTTTTATCTGTCAGCAGCAGTAAAATTTTTGCCACCTCCTGTGTTTTACATCTTTGGTATTCCCTGCTGTAGCTGTGTCACTAATTTGTGTCCTTATAGTTAGATTATTCAGATTATTACTGCTATTTTTTTTTTTTGCCTGAATTTCCATATAATGTTTGTATTGTACAGTTTTTATTTACAGTTTTGTAACTTAGGCCTTTTTATCTGTCAGCAGCAGTAAAATTTTTGCCACCTCCTGTGTTTTACATCTTTGGTATTCCCTGCTGTAGCTGTGTCACTAATTTGTGTCCTTATAGTTAGATTATTCAGATTATTACTGCTAAATTAATTTTTCTGACTCATTGTGTTCCATTGGCTTCATCATAATTTCCAAGACAAAGACAGTTTGTTGCCTTCACCTGATTAGACTTCTTGCACTTAGCCTTTTGCTGTGTCTGCTTAATATTTGGTTTCATGATTGAACTTGTGCTGTTCATGGACTGACATTCCTGGCATTTATCATGTGCTAAACAACTTTCTCTGTGTGCGTTTTCCTGTGGTATCCATGAGAAAAAATTTGGTCTTTATGACTCTCCTGGGTTGTCAGGTCTGACCTGTGCTGTAATGTTTGCACACCTTGGTTTTGTCAGCCTAGATGATTCTGTGATGTAAAAAATGATCAGAATATTTTACTGTTAGTGGGGAATAAGATTGCTGTTTCTCACTGAGATTCCAGCAATGGAGTTAGGAGATCCATGTACACACTGTGATGGCCAAACTACTGTATTAGAGTTGTGTCACTGTCACTTTGTGCTGGTTTAAGGACTGACCCGAAAAATAACAGTTAAAATGTGTCTCTTGTCTCTCTTGGCCTGTTGGTAGGATCAGCTCCCAAGTGGGATCTTTACAGTCTGTTCTGTGGCTGAAGGGAGAGCTCTTTCCAAGGGAGTTCGTGGGATTTAGCAGTTAATCATTTTCAGTGCAGGGACATCAGCAGTAATGTGTGTTTTGGATTTCTTAGTTTGTGTGTGTTGGGTTGTTGTTTTTGAATGACTTTCTGGTTTTCAGACATGGCTGCAACAGCTTTTAAACCCACCCCCTTAGGATGTGGTAGTGGTTGGTCATCTCCTGCATTTCTCAATAAGGAAGGTTATGAGAAGCTTTTTGAGGGATTTTATGGAGACAAGAATATTCTGTTTCTGGGACAGTGGAGTCACTCTGGTTCTGTGGGGGAGTGGGTGCAGTGAAAATAATTCTCCTGTTCCTAACCCTGCTTAGTTCTTGCTGTCCTTTCTAGGGCCTTTTTAACTTGTTCCTGTCCGGCTTCCTCTGCTCTTTACCTGTTTGCATTTATATCACACTGTAATACACCTTCATTGTGTTGGCAGGAGGAGCATAAAGAGAGGAAACAAAGCTGCCCTTCCTATTGCCACTTCTTACTTCCCTATAAAGAGCCTAGGATTTTTAAGGGGAGTAATTACACGAGTTTCTGGAGCAGTGATACGGTTTTCAGCGATTTCTTGAGTGTTCAGCCTGCTTAGGCAGATCCTTGTGTGAGTTTGGCTGGAATGGAGCATGTTTGAGGCAGACAGTATTAAAAACAATGAGCTATCAGTTTGTAGCACCTCTCCTGAGCTTGTGCAAGCTTGATTGTTTTTTTAGACCAAGTGTCTTCTGACTGAAGTGGTTGTAAGCTACAGGAAATGGCAAAATGTTTACTGGCAGTCAGCAAAATGCAAAAATCTTGGTGTGTTGAAATTAGTTGGAAGTTTGGCTGAGTTTGTTGAACAGCTATGAGGAAGCTTATTGAAACATGAATGTCAATGCTGATATCACTCCTAAGTTACACTTGGTGATGATGATGATGGCAGAGTTTGAGTTCCTGTGCTTAGTCTGTGCTGATTGAACATTAGGTGAAAAACAGAGTTTGGAAAAAAAGTGAAATTAATGTGTTGAAATTAGTTGGAAGTTTGGCTGAGTTTGTTGAACAGCTATGAGGAAGCTTATTGAAACATGAATGTCAATGCTGATATCACTCCTAAGTTACACTTGGTGATGATGATGATGGCAGAGTTTGAGTTCCTGTGCTTAGTCTGTGCTGATTGAACATTAGGTGAAAAACAGAGTTTGGAAAAAAAGTGAAATTAAAGCTAGTAGAGTAGTGGGAGTGCTTAGATTATTTGAATTTAAGGCATTTCAAAATACCTAGGTATTTCACAAAGTTAATTTTGTCATGATTCAAGAATGTAAACTGCTTCCAGCTTCATGTCTGTGTTAGGTGCTGTATCATGCTTGAATTATTTGCAGTTAACCAAGCAATAATTTGTGTTGATTTTATCCTTTGAGGGAAAATTTCTATATTGTGTTGATAACGTCACAAGATACTAGAGGTAAAGACTAATAATAGTAAATGAAACGATGTTCTTTAGTGTTTAACATAGTTTAGAAAAGACATTAAATTCCCCATAGGGAACATGGAGGGAGCCAGAAGGGCTGAGCTGGATTTTTGCAGGTCAGTTTTTAACTTGGCTGCTCTAACAGCATCTTCAGTCTGATTGCAGTAGTGGCTCTGGGTGCTCCATGCTGCAGGGAGACATGAGGTGCTGTGTGCATGTGATTTAACAAAGAGGAGTGCACAAGTAGCATGTAAAAATAACATTGTAGTGATATCCATAATTCATCGGCTGAATGACTTTAGCCAACGCTTCAAATATTTATGGTACTGAGTTCTGCAAAGCCTTAAGTGCAGTATGCTATAAATAATTTCATGTTTTTAAAGCCACAAGTGGGATGAACCTGGAACGTGCCATTATCCTTCCTGCAGGTGCTTGAGAAAGAATGAAGGTAGCCAAGGCCGTTCAGCACCTGCCAGTGGCCTGGTGAATGCCTCAGCCACATCAGAAACCAGAGGCCCCAGTGGATTTGTGCATCTCAGGGCTGGGGATGCCCCTGGACATAGCGAGCCAGGATTTGGGCATTGTATAGTGTGGGATCTTCCCAGGATGGAATGTTGAAGTGTCATTTCCTTTTTACTCTGTTCCCTAGGAAGAATCCAAGTGGTGAATAGTGTTAAACTGCTCTAGTGGAGCAGTTCAAAGGGAGTGTTTTGACTGAAACTTTCCTAATAAAGATTTTTATATTTTTGTCTGCAGTTAATGTTGTCTGTAGTGCTGAGGCAGCTGGAGTAGGTGATCACTGCAGGTCTCTTCCAGCTGGAAAAGGTAGTTCTGTTCTTAAGTATTCCTGTCATTGGAGGAGGAAGTAGATACTTCATAGTTTCAGCTTCATCAATCCTGCCTACAAAATTGTGTTAAAAGTCTGAGATTTCTCGTGAGTCTTGCAGCAAAGGAAGAACACAGCTTCTAAGGAAGTTTCAGAGGTTTATCCTGTACTAGAGTGTGGGGATAAAAGTTGTTAACAATTATTAAGGGTTTGAGCCTCTTTCTCAAAAGAAGTGAGATATTTTGTGGACACTTTTTGGAGTTTACAAAACTCATGTTCTTCTCTAGCTAACTATAGGACTTGATTTAGAGAGGAATTTTAGAATCTAACACAACCTAAAATAACAACAAAATGCTTCTGCAGAAGTTTGGGATATGTATCAATGGATTCACTACAATCCTCACAATATTCCATACAAAGCCCAAAGCTTTTATGAAATCAGAAGTACAAGGATTTGATCATGAAAGAAGAAAGGACCATCCAGTCCTAAAGATGGGATTGAAGGAACTTCTGAAGTGGTTAAGAAATTGGAGTTTGCAGTTTGGGGGGAAAAAATGTGTGTCGATACATCAACATTATTTTTTTTTTTTTTTCAGCCCAGATGTGAATATTACAGAATTCTTATGGCAGATCTGACCAAAATGAAAAACCCACATTTTTTGCTGTGAAATGATGCAATGTTCAAACACAAAATCAAGTAGGCTTAAGCTACTGCAAAGTGTGGTATTGATGACATTTCTCTTGCAAAGATGAAACAAAAGTGAAACTGTCAGCTTTTTACAGACACATTTGAAGCCTTTTTTTAATTTGCTCTAGTGCTTCAAAAATGGGCACTGCTCAACAGAAAGTGTCAATTGTGACAGACCATTTTTTTGTGTTAGTGGAGTTGAGGGAAAGGATGGATGTTAACAAAATGAGATTTGATTTAACATCACCTTGTAGATGGCAGTGTACTTTTGGAATAGTGTATTGGGTTCTGTGCTTCTTGAATGTGTGTACACTGGGTTATATGAATTGACTTTTGCTGAGCTCTTGCCTTAAAACTAGACTTTGGGTGAAAATGGTGTTTGTTCCTGTTTCTCTGTCATGAATGAACTCCTTTTAAGAGCCTTTGCTGAAGTATTTGGCTTTTTTTCTTAATGCTGGAGGCTTGTCAGTATTCTTCCCTGTGCATAATCTGTTTATACCCTCCAGTAATGATTTTGTTTCCAACCTAGTAAACCCAGACCTTCCTCCCCATTTAGTTCTGTGTTTTGTCTGTATTTACATCGACCGTCTACTTTCATTTCAAACACAACTGTAGCAATGGCACATTACTCAGTTTCTCATGTTAGAAGATACAATTCCTTGTCCCTTTGAGTGGAAGAATTGCAATGGGTGGAAGTACAACTTCATTGTTACCTGGTGGCCTGGGAGTGCATTTAGCATCCTCCCTCCTCACTCGGTAGGAAGAGTACTGTTACTGAGTGTGCTCGTTCCTCTTCTCATTTGTGTTTTAAGAGTTGAGTGTAAAGGTGGTTCCTGTGTATATACATGACTTCTAATTGAAAGTGTAGCTATATATAGGTGGTAGTGCTGAGCTGCTCTTCTTAGCTCTTTGTGCTAATCCAGTCAAGAAATATTTTCTTGCATGACAAGCTAAAGGGTCCACAGAAGACACATTTTAGATGTTTTGGTGGATGGCCTCTGGTGCTGTTTTCTGGCCAGGCTTCATCCTATTGCACTCCCATCTCACTGGAGCAGCTCATAGGTGTGGAGGGTTAACTTCTTTTCCTAGGTGTGAATGACTGTAATTCACAATTTTCCTATCAGTTCTGAGACCAAAATTACGTGTTTGTTAAAAAGACAAAAGTCCTGAGATTTATTTTTGCTGCAGATTTGCAGTTGTGGTGTCCACTGCAGCTGCTTTACTAGAACGACCATCTCTAGTCATGTTTTCCAGTATATACAAAGTTTTGTGTATGGCCTTTTTTCCTAGGTGGGTGACCTGACACTTGACTGTGTTAGTCCACATTTTGTTGTGCCAAACTTACCAGATGATCCAGGTGACTCTGTGACCTCTTCTCATTGTTTGTCACCCCATTAGTTCAGGTTAGGAATTTTATACTTTTGTCTATGTAATTGGTAATATTAAGTAATAGGGAACTGCAAATTGACAGGTGGAGGATTTGGCTAGGAATATTGTCCCAGTTTGTTCGAATTGTGTTAATAATTCTGGTTTCATTCAGTGGAGATTTTTTTTGAATATCAGTTTTCTCTGCTGTAAATTAAGTCAGACAAACATGTTAAAATGCAGTACAGAAATTGGGGTGATCTCTAACATATTTCATGTTTACAATGAAGTATTAAATTGATCTTAGTTATTAGGCTGAAGGAAGTTGCATTGTAGTGGTTATGAGAGTCACTGAGTGGGTTTATGTCCAGAGATGGTGGTTTGATTTCTTCCCTTCAGTCCTCCTTCCCTTCCCCCCATTCCCTTCTGTGCTATTTTGGACTATATCCTGTTTTTCAAGATCTGCTAGAAGTTATGTCTGCAGAATTCTCTGAATTCTTGATAATATTGTCAAACTCTTTGAGTGCAGCTTGTCTGGGTTTTCTGATTTTAAAATAATTAGTATACATTTTAGTACATTACTTTAGAAAATGAGTTTTTTGTTATGACATTGATGCATTTTTTTGTGTTTAGATTCAGAGCAGAAATATTAATGTCATGGCAGAAGAGGCTGAGATGTTTAGCATTAATGACTTACGTGGTGGTTGCTAGGATGTTTGAAATGTGTTAATTATGATCTGTAATCTTAAGTGTGTACTAGGAAATACATATTAGCTAAAGAATCAGGATAACCAATTAGGATAAATTTGGAGAAGGAAAAAAATTACTTTGGGATATATCATTCTGTTTTGTTAGTATATTGCAATATGTTTATCCAAAATTAAAATCTAAGTGCAAGAAAAATGAGATGTTGTTTTCTACCTGCATTAGTATACAAACCTGTGTGTGCTCCTGGAACAGCTTCTGAGGCTCATTCCGCTGGGAACTGACCTGTTGCTGTCTAGTTGTTTTCTGACCCACTGCTGGATATTCTTACAGCTAATAAAAGTTTTCAATGCCAGTACAGGAATAGAGTTTACATCTCTCTGCTCTTACGAATAGCATTAATTGCAAGAACCATTGGCTTCATGGTCTGATTGTCAGGCAGAGCAAACGTGGAGGTGGATGCTGCTGTGTTAACTTAGATGTCTGGTCTGTTGTCTCTTTCAGACCCTGCAATACATCCTGTTCTGTACATCCCCAAAGTTTGTCATTCCTGGTAGGAAGCCATTGATAACTCAATGCTCAGACATTTTAAAATCTCCTCTTTCTCCTAGTGCTTTGTGGTAAAAATCTGTCTTGCTGAGAAAAGCCTTCATTGCTGAAGTGGAATCAAGCCTCTATTTTCTGCTACTGGTAATACTGAGAGTTTATTTTGATTTTCCCCATTGACTTTTGAGTATCCAACAAGTAATGCTCTTTGTAGCAAAAAGGCAGAGCAGTCAAATTGAATAGAAAGTAACATTAAAAGTTAATTATCCCGTTTCAAAATGAAAGTGAGATTAAGTAGAAGAAAAAGCCCTAATAGCATAACATCTTGCAATTATTGGCATTTGGATTAATGCCTTAGGGAACAAAGAGGATTCTCAAAGTGTTTTGGACAGTGGACTTTGCCTGGGGAGGTGCAGCTATCACATCCATTTTCCAATTGGATAAACAGCTTGATATGGCCATGACCAAACTACAGATTTAATAATCAGAAATAAAGGACCAAGAGCATTTAATCACTTTGGTGCAGGCTTTGGACATACTATTTTCTTGACATGGTGATGAGCAGATATGATATAACTACTCCATGGATGATAGATTATCAACTGCATATGTGTATTCCTTTTAATCTAGAACATGATTTAAATGTAAACATTAAGCCGTGAGTTGTCCTTGCCTATAGTGTTCTACAGCTGCCTGTAAAGGGCTGAGGGTGCAGTTGGACCTGCAGGAGCACATTTTTGGGTTGCAGGACAACCTCCTGCATAAATAAACTGTAGTGTAGCAATAGCCTGGAGAAGAGGAGCCTCAGGGGAGACCTTATCACCCTCTCCAACTCCCTGACAGGAGGCTGGAGTCAGGTGGGGGTTGGTCTCTTCTCCCAGGCAACCAGCAGCAGGACAAGAGGGCACAGACTCAAGCTCTGCCAGGGGAGGGTTAGGTTGGATATTAGGAAGAGATTTTTGACAGAGAGAGTGCTCAGGCATTGGAATGTGCTGCCCAGGGAGGTGGTGGATTCACCATCCCTGGAGGTTTTCAAGGTGAGACTGGATGTGGCACTCAGTGCCATGGTCTAGTGACCACAGTGGGGTTGGACTTGATGATCTTGAAGGTCTTTTCCAACCCCATTGATTCTATGATTCTATAATATGTTAACAGCATATGACATTGGGTCTGACTGAAACTATTAGTACATACTAAAACTTTAGGACATACTGAAGTTCTTTGATTATTTTTTTTTTAAATTTTAGTTTTGAAGTTGTTTCCTGTTGTAACTCAATCTCTTAATACAAGGTAAATATCTTGCCCATTTTGTGTGTTCATTGGGAATTCATTGGGAATTCAGGGGCTGCATAGTGAGTGAAAGTCTCAGTTCAAAACACTTAAGCAGTTTTTAAAATAATGTTAGCGTTTTCCAGATCGAAGTGGCTTAGCAAGTTTGCTTTTCCTAGATGGTAGTGCATGCATTTACTGCTGCTTTTTGTATTTACTGGACTTCATTCTGTTCTTGGAGTATCTGGTTTGTTTCACTGTCATGACCAAAACTTTCGTCTCCCAACATAAACCCTACATTACCTACTGCTTACCAGAGCCTCTAATGTAGCTTCTTAATTGCTTGGGAATGCTAAATAATTTAAATAACGGAATTGTAGGGGCTGTTTGATGTCACTTCTCCTTCTGTCCTTGAGATGTATTGGATATCACTGAGAATGTGTTTTCCTACCAGTTGGACCAGTGCAACTCCCACTACAAACTCCTGAGAGTGAAGGGATGGTCATGCTGGGCCAGAGGCTCAGTGGTGCTCAGTGCTCTGTCCCTCATAACCACCTGTGGAATAGCTTTGCAGCAGAGCCACAGCTCTGAAGGGAACTCATTTAATGGTCTGACAGCACTGACCTGGTGCTGTATCTTTGTCATTCTGCTGTTTACTGTCACATGAGCAAACACGTCTCCCTCAGAACAGGAACTGAAATTGGCTTTTTCTGTTTGGTAGCCAGAACTGAGTGTATGTCCTTTTACTGCATTAACTGTGCAAAAGCATCGTGAGCTTTAAGTCACCACTGGTGCACTGTCTGACTGTTAAATGCCCCAAGAATTATTGGCAGGTGAAAGTCTTTTGGAGAGAGGTTCTTTGTGCCTCCCAATTCCCCTGCATAGCCTGACCTTCCTTGATTATTGCCTTGAAGACAGTCCTTTGAGTGATGTAGAGGATTTCCTTTTTTATTTGTAAGCCTTTTGGGTAGTCATCCTGTGTGGAAGCACATCTCTTGGGACTGTTCAGCCTGGAGGAGACATTACAGCACCTTCCAGTACCTAAAGGGGAACTTACAAGAGAGCTGGATAGGGATTTTAGTAAGGACAAAGGGGAATGGCTTTAAACTGAAATAGGGTAGGTTCAGTTTAGGTATTAGGAAGAAACTGGTGAAATTCTGCAACAGGTTGCTCAGAGAAGCTGTGGATGCCTCATCCCTGGAGGTGTCCAAGGCCAGGCTGGACCAAAGGAGTAACCTGACCTAGTGGGAGGTGTCCCTGCCCTTGGCAGGAGGGTTGGAATGAGATGATCCCTGAGGTCTCTTCCAACCCAAACCATTCTGTGATGCTGTGAAACAAGAAGTCAGTATGGTTTGAGTATTTCAGTTTCCTTGCCTTGATGTGTAAAGCCAAACACTGTGTTGTCAGCCTTGGCTGGAATACAGTTTGTTTTGATTAGAAGGTCTTGGTCTCCAAGTTTGAGGTTCCTTAAATTCATGTGAGTGTTGTGTGTAGCAGCATCTTGTATGACGTGAAGTTGAATACTGTTAAGTAGATGTAGCTTAGCTAAGCTTGGTCTCAACACTAAGCTTTGAAGTTAAAAAACTCCCTGAAGGAACTGAGGTCTGATTCAGGGCAGTTCCCCTTTATTTTGTCATACAAATTTGAGGGCAAATAGCACTATGTGTTTGCATGGATGTTCTCGATGTCCCAGAGACCTCTGCTGCCCAGTGTCTTAATTTCTGATACATGATGTGGAAAGATCACTGAAAAAGGTTACTAGAAGTAACCTATTTTTTAGTGAGAACAATTTTAGTTCATAACAATTACAGTTACTGAAACTCTGTCTCTCACTGTAAGACTGGGACATTTGAAGTAGTTGGAACTACATCAGCTACTACATCAGTTGGCCAAGTCTCATGTACACTCACTCCTTTACTCAGGAGAAGAAATCTAAAGTTATTTTCTTTGTAATATACAGTAGTTGACATAGCATTTTCTGATTGTTGCTTATCATTTTTTTTTACACATTGAGTTAGGCACTTCTTGCTCTACTGAATAGTAGTGTAATGACAAGTTTTTCGTTAATCATTGAATGCATTTCTATTTTAGTGCATGTCAGTGTTAATGAGCAAATTGCTGGGACCACCAGTTCTCTGTTCTCATTATATAAATTATTTCCTCCTTCCTCAAAGACACAAGACACAGAGAAGAAAGAAAAATGGTAAGTGTGTGGGGGTGTGTATGGATTGTAACTCCTGAATTAGGTCAGTGTTACAGATTTGGGGGAGGTGTTTCTGGATGAGAAGGCGTTCTGGTTGAAGCAAAGGAATAGGGTAGAAGGTTAGATTCCCAAGTCTACAATTTTTAGACTAGAATCATGTCATAATCCCTGTGATGAGTCAGTATTTATTAAGATTTTAAGAAGACAGTTCCGAGACTCCTGTAGGAAAGAAACCAGTGATACCTTGAGCCTGTTTGCAGTACAGCACTTGAGATGCAAAAGCACATCTGTGAGATCCTGTTAAGCTAGGAATGTAATTCCATAAATAAATAGTTACACGATGGTTAGAAGCTCTGTGGTTACATGTTGAGCAGACTTGTGTTCTGGCATTCATTGTTACCACATGGCAAAGTAGATGCTGTGGCATATGTTTCAGAGGTGCCTGGATCAGACCCTGGAGGATATGGGTCAGGGGTTATAGCAGAGTGACAAGCTAATGTTGGACTCAGTGATCTTGGAGGACTCTTCCAACCTTGATGATTCTCTGATAATTCAGTAGGATTTTGTTGTGGTGAACGTCGTGATAACGTAGGCCAAAGCATTAGAATAAGAAAGATGTGTTTGAAGCAGTTTGCACTTGGTGTGAGCTGTTGTGGAACTGCAGCTGCCATTGGACACTCCTTCCTGCAGTTTCAGCCAGCCTAGACCAGGAATGCTGCTGAAAGGAGCTGTTTGCCTCTTCTCTGCTTCTTTGCTACCTCAGGACTCCTTGTGCCAGCACAGGTTTTTATGTGGCTGTGTTGTGAACCAGACCTCTTAAGGAAGAATGGTGATTAGAGGTTTACTGCGGTGGAAGTTGGCTTAGGGCTGTTGAAAGGTGCAGTGGAAGTTGGCAGCAGTTTGATTTCACTGGTTTATGCAAGTGTCTCAAATCCTCCATCAGGTAGTGCAGGAGAACTGACTGCATTGAACTGCAGTAGACTGCAGAGTGTGTGTATAGTATATATATGTGGCAGGAAACTGTGTCTTGCTACTACTTTCTCCCTAGTGATCTTTCTGATCATCAGTGGAAAACGAGTAAATACTCAAGAGGGCATTAAAAAGCAATAATTAAATATGAAATATATTAATTTTTGAAATTGCATTAAAAAAACAGTTTCTTCCAAAAGAAAATTTTGAGTTGGTAATGCATTTGTTGTGGGCTTAGGCTTACTAAGCCCTGTGAATGTGAATTCTGAAGGGTGGAGATGGGTTAGAATTGAGTGTGTTCACAGAATACAGTTTTATTCATAAGTGAACATTATTTTAGTCACATTATTGGAGATCTCTAAATTTGTTGGTGCTTTTCATATTGGAAGCTGGGCTGGGAGGAATAGTGCATTCAGTCAGTTTTTATTGTGTATGTAATGCACTGCAAATTTACACAATTTAAGAAAGGATTTTAAAGTGTCTTGGAGAAAGATAACAGCATTGGAAATTGACTTGAGACACATAAAACACTTAGAAATATGCATAGTGTTACCACAGAAATTTCACTCTCACTTGTTAACTTGGAGTTTTTGCTGATTGAGTCAGGAGCTCAGCACTGCCAAATGCATCTTGCTGAAAGCTCATACAACTCTTTTACCACCTTACTTGGCTTTTTAACTTGTTGGTTTATGTGATGCTTGGAAGTCTGAGTTGCTCTGGAAAAAGGACATTTCATCTTCCCTGGTTACACAGTGCTCTGTGGTATAGAGTGGAACTGCTGTTCTCTTCATGTCTGTATGTAACACAATGAAGCTGAAACACAAAGTGAATATTGAACTGTTGGTGTATCATGATGACAAGTTCAACAAACCTGATGTCAGAATTTTCTTCCTATAACCCCCTAAAATACTTGATGGGGATGTGAAGAGCTCTGTAGTGGGGCTGCAAGGCCTTTGTAGGCACGTGCTGGAGAAAGGGAATACAGCCCAATTCCCTGGGTGAATACTGATGTGCTAATCCAAGCTCGGCTGGCAGGGTCTCTATTAGACTCAGCTGAGGAGGAATTAGTCTCTAACTCCCTCTCAGACATCTGCAGTTAGTGTCAGGAGAAGAGTATTGGCAAAGATGACAAATTTGGCTTTTCAGGCTCTTAACCAGGTCATTTTGAGCAGCACCTTGAATTCAAATTGAGACTGTGCTGTAGCAATTCAGACACAACAGAGTCAGAGGAAACAGCTGCACTTGGATGTGTGTCAGTTTTTCAGTGGCATAAAGGTGGTTATTAGTGTAATTTTTATCTAGAACATCAAAATCCTGTTAAATACTGTTCAATAAAAGGAAATACTAGATCTAAAATAAAAGTTTCTCTATAGCAATGTGTTTGTTTTTGTGGTGTTCTTTTCCAGGTGTGGATTGCTTCTATATGCAGATGTTAATACAGCTGTTGTCTTTCTTCCCCCCCAGGTTATGCAATGGTCTCTGCAAGATGGCATGTTCTTGAGTTGGAGCTTTTTAAGGCAAGCATATGCTGGTACTTCAACTTTACTAAGTGGACTATAATTTCTTCTCTCACATCAACTACATAAACAGACAAAATTGCAAAGATCTGCCCTGTGTCGAGTATGACAGCCACGACTCGTGGCTCTCCGGTAGGAGGGAATGACAGCCAGGGCCAGGCTCCTGATGGACAGTCCCAGCCTCCCCTCCAGCAGAATCAGGTATGTATGGACAATCAGCTTCTCAAAATAAAGCAATTTGTTCTTTAGAGAGAGTGTTTCTGAGTAATTTGTGTATTCCTGGAGATGTCTCTTAGGTGTTTTTGTGTGTGTGTCTGGAAATAAAAAGATACTTTGAGGGATGAAGGCAGTGCTGTTGGGAAAGTAGATCCAGTTAGGGAGCACTGCATTGCCAGAAAGTGCTCCCTTTTCAGGCAGTGGCATAGTTCTTTCAAACGTGTATTCTGGATAAAAAGCCTTCTTGGAAAAATGTCAGAAGCTTCCTCAGAACTGCTTTGTAGAGTTACCTGTCACAGATGGGTAAAGCTACTCTGAGTTCTGTTTGTGCTCAGTTCTGCAGAAGCACTGTTTGGCTAGAACAGCTCCATCCAGGTATCAGCTCTGTCACAGCAGCTTCACCTGCATCTCTGCTCATTGTACTAGACTGCCTGAAAAGCTTAGCATGTTTCTGTTGAACAGGTTATCCTGCTTTCAAAAGAAGCTAAAGCTCTGGTATACTACATCATCATGGGATGATTCTTTTTTGTTGGGGGGAAAAAAAACTACCAGAAAAGAAGTGTTTAAACAGTGCAGCCAAAACCATTTAAAAGAAAAGCCATGCTCATTTAGTTCAGAATGAAAATGAGAATTTTTTAAATAACATAAGGTTTAATGGTTGCTCCTTCCTGAGAGTGAATTGTACTTTGGAACATGTGTGGTGGGCTGACCCTGACTATGGAGGAAGTGTCCACCCTGTTACTCGTTCTGTCTGCCTCAGTGGAATGGGGAACAGAATCAGAAAGGAAAAGTGAGAAGTTGTATGGGCTGAGATAAAGGCAGTTTAATAAATGAAGGGGTAGGAGAGAGAAACAAGTAATGCAGCTGCTGTCACTTGACCACCAGCTGATGGACACAGCCTCACCCCCAGTAACAGCTACCTTGGAAAAACATACCCTCTTATTGCCAAGCACAGCACTCTGGTATGGAGTGCTGCTGTGGTCAGGTCAGCTCAGCTCTCCTGCTGTGTCCCTGCCCAGCCTCTTGCCCCACTTACCTCTGGGAGGCAGAGTGAGAATCACAGGAGGTTAAGGTTGGAAGGGGCCACCAACCTCCCTCCCAAGCAAGATCCCTTAGAGCACTTACTGAGGACTGTGACCAGACAGCTTTTGAATATCTCCAGAGAAGAGACTCCACAGCCTCCCTGGGCAATCAGTTTCAGTTACCCTCACTGTGAAAGTTCTCCCTCATTCACATGGAACTTCCTGAGCATCAGTTTCTGCTCATTGCCTCTTGTCCTGTCGGTCAGCACCACTGAGCAGAGCCTGGCTCTGTCCTTTGCACACCTTTCCTTCATATACTCATGGACCAGGTTCCCCTCTGTCATCTCTTCTCCTGGCTGAACAGGCCCAACACTCTCATCTGCAAAATGCATTGAATTTTGCATGGCCCATCAAAATGGACTTAAACATCGTGTTCTTGGAGGTTGGTTAGTAGCCAGTTGGAGTAGTAGGTCACTCATTTCTATCAAACTTTTAAAGAAAGTGTTTAACTGCTGTTTTCTTCTGTGCTGTTGCTGAAGGTTATCTTTCTACATACAATAGTCTTATTTTCTGTGGTAGATTTATTAAAAACTGGAGCTTCTGTATATTTATTTCATCTTCTAGATACATAGTCTGCTGAAAGTAGAAGTCTGTTACAAAAAAGCCCACTCCCTTCACTGGGAAAGTGGCTTGATTTTTAAACTGTTGAGGTAGATGACGTGCCTATAGCACATGTTATGCTTGGGTTTTTGTTAATAAGGCTGAAATCAAATGATTTTTTGAAACATAGTATGAAGGAAAAATGCCAAAACAAGTGGCACACAAGTGCAGGCAGTATTTAAAGTATTTTCCATACCAATTTTAGACCTCTTCACCTGATTCTTCCAATGAGAACTCCCCAGCTACCCCACCTGAGGAGCAGGGCCAAGCTGATGCTCCACCCCAGCTTGAAGATGAGGAACCTGCATTTCCACACACAGACCTGGCAAAGTTGGATGACATGATCAACAGGTATAGTCACACTTTTTTTCAGAGAATGTAGGTTCTTTGTGCAAATACCTTGATAGTGGAATCAGGACGTTTGCATCTTTGTTTCACTGGATTTCTTTAAATAGTTTTTTTTAATTGGGTTACTGTTGTAAAGAGAAAGATGCTCAAAGCAGAGTTGGTTTTTGTTTTGGTTGGTTTGGGTTTTTTAGGTGTAGTACTCATCAAGGCCTTTAAAAACTTACATTAAAAGCTTTACATAGAGGCAAAGATTCTTGGTTTTTCCAGAAACACAGCTGAAATTGGTTTTGTTTTGGTTTTGAATATAGGCCTCGATGGGTTGTCCCTGTGTTGCCGAAGGGGGAATTAGAAGTTCTTCTAGAAGCTGCTATTGACCTAAGTAAAAAAGGTAAGCTGAAAAGACAGTTAATGGTTATTGAACCAGTGTGTGAAGTCTTTTCTTGCTCTTTTGAATCCCTTGTAGAGGCTTAAAAAAATTGTTAATAATTTCTGTTATAACCCTGGTGGTGAAAGTGTCAGAGTGATATGCAGAACCTTCATAGATCAGAACTTTCAAAAAGCCATCAGTGTAGTTGGAAATTGGGTGCCTTAGCATGAGCAGGGGAGTTGAATAAGCTCACAGGCATAAAAATCCTGTCAGTCCTGTCATACCTGTTTTCTGTATTCACTTTGATATCAGACCTAGTGGGTTTGGTCTTCATAACAGATACTAAAACTCAAAGGATTCTAGTTGTTTGGTGTTTTTTTTAAGTAAGTCACTAGTCCAGCAATACATTTTTGTTCAAATTTGACGCACACATAGTTTAAGAATATTAGAGAAAAGTTAGAATTTAAAGCAGCACGACTTAGACTAAAAGTCCTGCCGTGCTACTTGCTGTGTCTGACTTGGAAGTGGGAGGGTTCTTCTGTATCAGGACTATGTATGTGTTTGTTGGGTTGTGCTAATTCCAGTTGACAAGTTTGTTGTGTGTTCTGGAAAGTTCTGTTCTCCTGGGAAGTAGCTTTGGTCTCCTGTTCCAGTTAGTATTCGTTGCCCCAGTGTTTGAGTGATGCCACAAGTCAGATGAATGTTATTTTTTAGGGTATCTGCACATACCAGCTAGTGGTGTTTCAAATAGAGTGTCACACAAAGTGGTTCTGGTTTTGCATAGCTACTGGCCCAGGATGACTCCGTTTCCACCTTAATAAAAGTTATTCTTGGGCAGTTCTAAGACTAAAGAGCTGATTGTGGTTGTGATATTCTGGGTTATCTTGATTGTCTTCTCTAATTCCTTTTTCCTTTGGAGCACTCTCTGGAGGAACAAAAGTTAGGGTGCATCCTTGTGATCCAGAATAGGATAATGACGTGTTGTTGCCAGCACTGATTTATCAGCTGTAGTTGTGCTTGGAGTTGGCTTTGCCTGTAGCTGGGCCTGGCAGGAATCCTGAGGGGAGTGTAGAACGTTCAAGGGATCACATCTGTTCAGAAGCAAAAGATGTGTCAGCTTATCAGAAAGAAAAAGTGCACCATCTCTGTGTCTGGGATGTGGAACAGTGCAGTAAAAAGAGATCCTCTGCTTGTGATTTGTGAGAGAGGAGATGTTGTGTGCTGCCAGCTGTTAAGTCATCTTTGAAAAACAAACCCAAAACCTAAAAGCTGTCAATGCAATGAGGTAATAAGATCAGAATGAGATTTTTAACTACTCCTAACATCAATGTACTTCTCCAAAGCATCATGCTTAGCTGAAAGTTCCCAAAGAAAAAAATTTTTGTCTTGAAGTTGTGAAAACACTGGAAATCTATTCAGATGCTTCTGCACTTTGATTTTTGTTAAGCTGTTGGTGTCCAGTTCTGAAAAGGACTTCAGTGTTGCTGTGTAATTGTTTTTCCTCTTGCCCTCTAGACAAATTCCTGTGTGTAAACGTGTGCAAGGATTATTGGATAAGGAGAAAACAAGGAAAGCAGTTAGAAGTAGTTGTTTAACTGTGTTATCTTTACAGTTGCATCCTAGATTTTTTATTTTTTCCTCACTGCTTCAAGTTCCATGATGGCTAAGATGGTTCTTACTTAAATAACTTCCAGTTCTCAAGGAATATGATAGAGTGTAACTGACACTGTTTTGGGAGCTCAGAACTTGGCAGACACTGTTTGAGTAGTGTATATATAGAGAAGTGATATAGTTCTGTTGTGTACATTCTTTAATGGATTGGAAGTGTGTTCTGTTGTCTCAGTAAGATCTAAAATTGGACACTGCTACCTGTCTCTGGGAATTTGTCATGTTTTGAGGAGCTGTGTTTCAAAAAGAAGGAATTGGAAGGAGAAATAGAAGAATAACCAGCTCTTATGTTGCATGAACTCTGTATTTCAGTCTGTATCTCTGAAGCTACAAAACCTAGAAAGAACCCACTACATTTTTTTTGTGAAGCACCATTTTCTAGTGGTTAGGGTTCTTAAATAGCTTTTATTCCTAACATAGCCAGTGGCCATCAGCACTTTGCAGTGACTCTGGAGAACCTGCTCTCTTTGTGACCCTGTCTATAAAGTGAGAGTGACATTTGCATCCTCTTTAAATCTTTCCAGGAACTAAAATCTAAAGGGACATAACTAATTGAAAGTACTAATGAGAATTAAGTGTCATTATTATCACCTTCAAGTGCAAGGAGCACATTTGACAGAGTAGTGTGAATCCTGTCTAGACTGTGCCTTGCATTATTCCTGGCAGGTGCATTTATTTATACATCAGCATATTAGTCTTCCTTAAGCAAGACAGGAGACTGTCAAATGATAGTCTGAAGTTACTTGCTGATAGGAGAAAACCTGCTTGAAAAGTAGTTTCTTAGCAAGAGTGATGTTTTTCTTCACAATAATTCTGGAATACTTATGAAGTGTTTTCAGTAATGAAATTTGCTCCAGAAGTAAGTGTTCTAGTCAGTTGGATGCTATAAACTTAAAAAAAGGAAAAGTTTGTTTCAGGGTTTTGGTTTTTTATAGGCAAGAATATTCTCCACTCTTTCTTTCAAAAAGATTTTATTGCTCCTAATGTTTACACTCAGCTTTTAACATGCTGCCAGAGCTTTCCAGTGTGACACACACAAGCAAGATGCAAGGCAACTTTTACAGTTTGTAAGTTACTGAAACTGAAGTGAGATTTCACTACACAAAGGCAGCCTTCAGACTTGTTCCCAGATCTGTGTTTTTGATGAATTTACAAGGCTTACAGAGCAGCAAAGAGAGGCCCTAGTGCCAGATAAAAAAATGTGTATGCTCACATGTGCATCCAAAAGTTAGGCAGCCCAATAATGGGAGTTGATTCCTGCATCCTCTGAAGACCATCTCCATCTCTCTCTGGATGATTCATCTGCATTTCTGTGGGATCACTCTTGAATTCCTGACTGAAGCTGAATCTTCTGCATTTCCTTGAAATGGTTATTTTTACCCTTCTTTGCTCACTGGGTTTTACTGTTAGCAAGTAAATAAGAGAGAACATAATGAAGAGTGGAAGACAGACATTATACTTACTGTTATTTTGCCAGTATATCTAGCAAAGCATGTTACAGATATGGGGGGAAAACCAACCCCTATCATTTTTTAAATAATTGAAAAATTATATATAGGAGTGTAATTTTTTGAAGTGGCTTTATTAGAACAGTAATCCATCAGGTTTTTTGTCCATTCAAGCTTATGTAAGTTTGTCTTCATACAAGGCTTTGAAAAAATTAATTCTGAAACTTTAAACACCAAACCTTGGTAGTCTAAATGTTGTGGTTTGACCCCAGGCAGTAACTAAGCCCCACACAGCCACTCACTCACTGCCCCTCCAGTGAGGCAAAAGTGAGAAAACTCATGGGTTGAGATAAAGACAGTTTAGCAGGTAAAGCAAAAGCCATGAGTGCCAGCAAAGCAGCACAGGGAATTCATCTGCCACTTCCCATGGGCAGGCAGAGTGTTCAGCCATCCCCAGGAACACAGGGCTCTGCTGTGTGTAACAGTGACTTGGAAAGTCAAACACCATCACTCTGAGTGTCCTCCCTTCCCTTTTCCTCAGCTCTGTATGCTGCTCATGATGCCATATGGTCTGGAGTATCCCTATGGTCAGTTGGGCTCAGCTGTCCTGGCTGTGTCCCCACCCAAATCCGTGTGCCCCCTCAGCCTGCTTGCTGCAGGGTGGTGTGAGCAGCAGCAAGGCTTTGGCTCTGAGTGCTGCTCAGCAGTGATAAAAACGTCCCCATGTTATGAACACTGTTTCCAGCCCAGATCCAAAACACAGCCCTGTACGAGCTACTGTGAGGAAAGCAGAACCTGCACGCCAGATCTCTGCTTGCAACGTTGGAAAGGTTCATGGCACAACTACTGAACTTCCATGTCTAATAGTTTGTTGTTTTTCTTTTCTATTTTAAAATAGGCCTTGATGTCAAAAGTGAAGCATGCCAGCGATTTTTTCGAGATGGGTTAACAATATCCTTCACAAAAATCCTTACAGATGAGGCAGTGAGCGGCTGGAAGTTCGAGATTCATGTGAGTTTTTGAAGTTGTGTTTCTGAAAATCCTAGTAATTTAAATAGGGAAGGAGACTGTGAAAAGTGAATCTCAGTTTTGAAACTCAGCAGTGAACTAACTGTAAGAAAACTCTTGTATACATGGATCTGGGTGGGTAGGGGCGAGTCATCTTTCTATCACTTTATTGCCTCCAGTGTTCTTGGGAGGAAATGAAACGTGAGAGATGGAACCATATATGTTCAGCTGTGCAGCTCTGGTTAGTCAGACTGTCCTTGGCCAGGTGTCTAGAGAGCTGCTTATTTCTATGTGCATGCTAGGACATAAAGCTTTTAGCTACCTGCTGACTTCTGAATGTTTGCATCAGCTGCCTGAATATAAATGCCTGTTGGACAGCTAGACACATGCTAAATGAGAAACTCAAGGATCTTGGTAAGCAAGTTTAAAGTCTGTGAGAGAAATAGGAGAAAGAAGAAAAAATTAATAGTTCAGTGGTGATTCATGAATGTCTCATCCAAAAAAGTGTGTTTTCTCCCTAAATGTAATTTCTGGCTGAAAAGAGTTTGGTTTGTGTAAAGCCTTTGTTCGGAGGAAGTACAAATTAAAACACAGTGTTGTAAAAGTCTTATGCAACACTGCATGCCAGGTACAAATGGTGCAGAGTTTATAGTTCATACTCATTGCACAGTCACCTGCCACATTCTTAATTGTTGTTTTTTTTCTTAACAGAGATGTATTATTAACAACACTCATCGACTAGTGGAACTCTGTGTGGCCAAGCTGTCCCAAGATTGGTTTCCCCTTCTTGAACTTCTTGCCATGGCCTTAAATCCTCACTGCAAATTCCACCTCTACAATGGTACTCGTCCCTCAGAAACAGTTCCTGCAGGAGTCCAGCTTGCTGAAGATGAACTTTATGCCCGTCCTCCTGACCCACGATCACCAAAGGTGTGTGCTGCTCATCTTGGGCACTGTCACCTAGTGACACAGCAGCCACAGAGAAGTGTTCCTAAAGGGGGAGAAAAGGCCCCTTCATTCTCTAGGTCACTGAGCTGTTCTGCTGCTTCTGACTCATGATGGTGATTTAATGTACATTTCCCCTTCTAACTCTTCCAGTCTTTGGTCCACAATCAAACCGTGTCATGTGTTTCTGTGGTAAGCTGGCACAACTCTGTTGGAATGCCATTCCTACTGTGCTAATTGGCTTGTTTGTATTTGCCAGTTGATGGATTTGCCTTCTCACTTAACATGATTTTGTAGGTGACACATTTTGAGGAGGGGATTATGTGATAAAGTAGGAATTTTCTCTCCCTTTTCTTGTAGTTTCCAGTGATGGGAGAAGTGTTTTTAATTGGACATGAGATGTTAGTGTCTGGGTGGTTTTGTTTTGGTTTTGGAGAGGTTTGAAGGTTTGGTTTGGTTTTGGGGTTTTTTTGAGGTTTTTCTGTTTGGTTGTTTTGGGGTTTTTGTGTGGTGGTTTCTTTGTTGTTGTTTTGTTGTGTGGTTTTTTTTGACTGGCAGTGCAGATTAGTGATCTGTTCTGGTTCTTGGGCCTGAATTTTTCAGAATTGTGCTCCAAAAGGCATTGACATGGCTTGAGGAGTTCATTATATTTTTGTTGATTTCATACAGTTTTTGCTTTTCAGTGGAACTAGTAGCTCTCAATACATAAGAAGTAAAGATAAAGAGCTCTGTTGTCCTTGGACTTCCTTGCATTGCTGGTCATGTTTAGAAGAATATTATTTTGCATTCTGAATGTTTTTCTGTGTGGCATTAGCACATTCAGGACCAAGAAAAATTCCCAGAATTGTCACATTCTGTGCAGTAATTCAGCAGCCAAGACTGAACCTGAAGTATAGTCATTTTTATTCCTATGTATTTGATTCATTTCTTTGAGTAGCTAATACACATCATCTGTTCTTTGATGTAACAGGGATGATCATGTTGGCTATTTCTATGCATTTTCTTAAAACTGAGCATGTAAGATACATAGGCAAGTTCCCTGTCAGTTCTGTTCTAACAGTTTATTGGGTAAAGACTTCTTTAAACCAAGTTTTATTAGTAACAAGTACTTGAAAATATTTCTAGATAGGGATTTGTACATGTCAGAAAGTAACTGTTTGTTCCATTGCAGGGTTGGCTAGTAGATCTCATCAACAAGTTTGGCACATTAAATGGATTTCAGATCTTGCATGATCGCTTCATGAGTGGATCAGCATTGAATGTTCAGATCATTGCAGCTCTCATCAAGTAAGGGCTTTTTAATAATAATTGATGCATTTGAAAAAGTCTGAGTCAGTATAAACTATTACGTTAGAACAAAGCTTAGTCTTTTGAAGCACATCCCCTCTCTCATCTCTTAGCTGGTTATGTTTACCTTCACCACTTCATGTGCTTGTAAATAAATGTGACTTTCTTAAATTAATTGCTCCTTACTATCATATTACACAACTACCAATGATAACTCTTTGATCCCTTTTTGCTTTCTTTTTAGGCCATTTGGACAATGTTTTGAATTTCTAACATTACACACAGTGAAGAAATATTTCCTTCCAATTATAGAAATGGTTCCACAATTTTTAGAAAATTTAACAGATGATGAACTGAAAAAAGAAGCAAAGAATGAAGCCAAAAATGATGCTCTGTCAATGATAATCAAATCTCTAAAGAACTTAGCTTCAAGAGTTCCAGGACAAGAAGAAACTGTAAAAAATTTAGAAATATTTAGGTTAAAAATGATACTTAGGTAAGGTGCTGCTCCTGACATAATGTGCCACTGCTGACTTGTTTTTCCACACTTCTTACATTAAATTTCTCTCACAGGTTGTTACAAATTTCTTCTTTCAATGGTAAAATGAATGCACTAAATGAAGTTAACAAAGTAATATCCAGTGTGTCATACTACACTCACCGACATGGTAATCCTGAAGAGGAAGAGTGGCTGACAGCTGAAAGGATGGCAGTAAGTTCCCCTTTTCACTCAAGTTCATTGCATACTTTGGTTTCTCTGTATTACTTTAATTGTAGAAGTAGCTGTACTTTGTGGATCCTGCACACACTGTTGGTTTTCATATCCAGTGTTCTAAACAGTAGGTGATAAATAATTTGAATCATAGTGTCATGGTATGTTAAGGGGTTGAAATGGAGCTTAGAGATCATCTAGTCCCAACCCCTGCCCTGGGCAGGGACACCTCCCACCAGAGCAGGTTGCTCAAGGCTCATCCAACCTGGCTATGAACACTGCCAGGGTTGGGGCATCTTAATAGTTATAACCTTTCTGTGATAAAATGCTATATTTGTGTGAGAGCTGCTCTCGGGAATTATTTTTCAGTGCTGCTAAAAACAGGTCTCAAAAATAGATCCTTGAATAGTATTGGTTTTATATAGTATTTTAAAAAAATCCCAAACAAACCTAGATAAAACTAGTGTGATTCATTCGAAACTTTAGTTCCACAGTAACTAGAAATTTAAAGGTCATTTAAATAAGGATTTAGTCTGGGGTTTGTGCTTCAGCTCCTTCTGATTAGGGTTCTAAGTGACGACTCTTCTTCTCACATTTCAGAAACAGATTCTTTGGTACAAAAAGTTCTAGAGATCACATTTTTGTTTAATATTTACATATTTTGAATACTGTTGCTCAAATGCATATGTGGGGAACTATGAAAATTAGTGTTTACAAAGTTAACAATTTTCTCTTAATCTTTGTGAAATTTAATTCTGTTAAGTGATTTTTGCACTGTTCTGCCCATCTTTTTGGCTGGCACCTGTTGTGAGTTTGTAACCTACAAAATGATGTCTGGGAAGAAAGAGTAACTGCAGTTTGACTTTGTAAAGCAGTTAGAGGAAATAGGTCACTCCTTTACATATTCCCTGTAGTTTGGCATCTCACACAAGTCCTCTGTTTTTAAATGAAAACTTACTAGATTTCACTATTTCGCAGGACTAGTTTGAGTATTTGAAGTCTATAATCAAGGACACTGTTGGAAGTTATGATGCTGAGGATGTTTTTTGGAGCTCAAAGCACACAATGCTTTGCTGCAGTTGGAGCAAAACAGCCTGACTGAGTCAGTGACACCCCTGAAGAAACTGCATCTGCTTAAATCTGGGTTGAATATTTGTCTCCTGTTCAATTAGAAGCATTTCAGAATGCAGTGGCAGTAATTGACTAATCTTTTTCATATTTCAGTCCTTACTTAGTTCCTTTATATGGGATATGCTATAGGCAATACCAGCACAGCTGCAAGTGTCCTAGAATAGTTTGGGTTTGATATTTATTTAATCACTGTGAATTGAAGGTGAAAAATTTTGTCTTTTGAATAGAGGTGTTAGCTGTTCTTCTCATTGGCTTTTTATGTTTGAAATTGTTTGAACATTTTTATGCTTTGAGTTCATTATTTTAATATGCCTGGAAAAAAAATCCCCTTAAGATATCACAGTGATGAGCATATTGGATTACTTAAAATTATGATTTTTTTTTTTCTTTGAGGAAATTAAAATTGGAGATAATTACCTTCCTCTTGTGTTGTATCTTTCTCACCTAATCTGTAGCAGGTTGAATTTTTTCTTTGTAGTTTGAATTTCAGTGATGGCACTTGAATAATTCGAGATGGCACTACTTTCTTTTTATATTCAGGAATGGATCCAGCAGAACAATATTTTATCAATTGTGTTAAGAGATAGCCTTCATCAACCTCAGTATGTAGAGAAGTTAGAGAAAATTCTCCGTTTTGTTATCAAAGAGAAAGCTCTGACTCTGCAGGATCTTGACAACATTTGGGCTGCACAGGTAAAGAATTCAGCTGCTTGTCTGCTGTGGCGTGGGAGGGATCTTCTTGTATGTCATGAATTGAGGAGGCAACTTGGGTTTCTTTTGCTTCCTGTTAGACAAAGCTAAAGAGAAAAATTGGACAGAAATGGGGCTCACATGCACATAAAGTCTAAATGAACAGTTCAGAATGTGGTGCAAAGATTCTCCTTTTTTAGTGTTAAGGAACCCTCAACATTGAGCAAAGACTTTGACACATGATAACTTGCTATTTTAAAATGCTTTAGGAGTATGTACTGCTAGTCTCTGAGTTCACCACAGTTGAGTAAAGTTTTCCTGGGCAGAGTGTTACTAGTAAGGCTTATAATAATTCGTGTTCTACAAATAATTCAACTGCAAATTCTTTCCTTTGTGCTGTAATGATGACTTTTGAAAAATTACAAGTTTTGCAATATTGGCTTATTTACTTAAATGGTTGGTGAAGCTGTGAGCTGTATGAGTGCCACACACAGAATGTGCAGCTGAAGCAACATAAGTAGTGGGTAGTGAAACTCTACAGCCCTTGGGCCAGTTGTTAAAGGCTCAGTCTGGTTTCCAGGACAGAGTACTGTACTGGTTTGGCAGGGATAGGGTTGAATTTCTTCCCAATAGCTTATGTAGTATCTGTGTAGGTAGAGATTCACCTGTTCCTTTCAACCCATGACTTTTCTCACTTTTCCCCTCCTGATTCTCTTCCCCCGGGGGGGTGGAGGGTGGTGAGCAGCTGTGTGGTGCTCATTGCCATCTGGGGTTATGTGATGTAATAAGGGCTAAAACAGGATTTGGGTAGTATTATGTCCCTAGTTTGCATGTATTCATGCTGGTCTGAAGCTGTAACAGTTTGACTGAAGTGGATTTATCCAGGTGTGCCTATACTCCCTTCAGGTCACATTTAAAATCCTTGGGAAGACAGGTGATGAAGTTAGTGGAGGGTTCTCTTGATACCTCTGGTGTTTCAGCTAACTTCAAAATGTCTAGGCTTCAATTCCAGCATGATAGTAACTGCACAGGCTGAAACTGGGTAGAGTCCTTTTTCATTATCTTTAAGTCCTGTTCAGAAAATTTCATCATGTAACAGAGCAATACACAGATTACTTGGATTAAGGTCTGTGAACATACTGTTAGTTTTCAGCTTGTGGTCTGTAGACCTTTTCAGACTGTAAGAAGTCTGTAAGGGTGAGGGAGAAAAGGCTTTGAGATATTAGTTTGCTGTTAGTAGGCTTATTTTAGTTATATTACAGCCTCACTTTTAATAAGAGAGGAAGAAGATCTGAAATTTGGAAGAAAAGTCTTCTGAGCATTTGCACTTCTCCTGGTGCCTGAAAATGAGACCTGTGGATAAGGCTGTTTAAGTCAAGCATTTTGCCCTTCCATAAAATTGTGAACAATTGGTGCAACCTTTACAAGAGAGGGATAGTCCACCCAACAGTTGAAACAAGATTTAGGAAGAAACAAGAATAATTTGGGAATAAACGTCGCATGCCCTTAAATACCAACTAGCTCTGCTCACTTAGGCTTTCAAGGAGGTAGCTGCTGCAGTGCTCTTGCTGTAGTTTTGTTTGAAAGTAACTCTTCATCAGGTAGGTAGTTTTACTGTTGCTTCAGCCATGGAATTAAAATAGACTAGAAGTTAAGAATACCAAAATCTGCTCAGACAGAATGATTTTTACCAAATTCACTACTCCCCTTGTATAGTAGTTTGTAGAACTTCTTATTAGATGAGTGTTCTAAGAGCAGCTGGAGCATGAAATTCAGTAGGGTGGAGTTGATTTACTGTGTAGCTTTATATAACAGGCTATTTTAGCTCAGCCTCAGTGCAGCCAGTGGTGAGGTTTTGCTCTCAGGCTCGAGCAGTTGTGTTCTGCCTGGGCCTAGAGGGTGAACATGCACCTGAGAGTCTTAGTATAAAACTAGAATAAAGATTAGTTTATTAAGAGTCATATGATCATGCTGCTTTTGCCTTTAGAAAGCAGCCTAAGTTGTGATTTTGTTGAGGTGCTTTTATGTATTACAAAGCCAGTGCTCACCATCTAGAAGTGTATTTTATTCAGGAAATAATGCTGGAAGTCTCTAAAGGCAAGCATTGAGGTGCAGCCTATTGAGGTGCAGCCTGTCGAGTTGCAGGGAAAGATTCAGCTGGACAAGAAACAAAATTGCAGAGGTTGTGCTCTCAGTACTTGTATGCAGGACAATTTAATTAGAGCTTTACATGCCCTTCCCTGTGTCTGCACAGCAAACTGGTAGGTCACCTGCCACAATCCTCACCTCCTCCTGCTGCCTGGGGCTGCTTGCCCAGCCTCTTTGTGCTTCAGGGCTTCCCCAGTCTGTTAAAACATCCCAAGACAAAATTGGTACATGCCTTATTCTTACTGTTCTTGCTTCCCCCCCCGCAGCTGTGCATACTTTTACTTTTTTTCTTTCTATCCAGGAAATGGTCCGGTAAGAGAAAAAATTATGTGATATTTTGCACAATCGAGTGAAATAAGGTGTTTGTAATTCCCCCTCTCATATTCCCACCCATAACATGAAAAAGAACATGACTACTTAAATTGACTTTTTAAAGAAAAATGTATGGCACACTAAGGAATTTAAGGCACAGCATGTAATAAAGCCATTAGTCTCTTTTTTGTTCTAAAGTGAATTACTGGTACAAGCTGTTAGAAGGAAATGAATTTCAAAACTGCTTATGCATGCATTGTTAATAGTGTACAAGATTAATTACATCAGAACGTGTGTTCGAGGTATTTGGTTTGCATTTTTTATTCCACACTTACAGGAGAATTTTCTACAGTAAATCAGCTATTGATTCACATAGTCTAAAATTGTTGGGTTTGAGTACAGATGTAAAGTACAGGATGCATTTTCCAGCCTGGGCAGGAAGTTTTCTTCTCACTTAGAGTTAAAACTGAGTTTTGTTCCCTTATTGTCTTTCTCCTTAAATGTCAAAATTGTCATGTACACCAAATTAAAGTTAAAACTCAGTTGAAACTATCTAGTGTAGAACTCAGCATCTTGTACTCAGTTGATTCATTGTTGGACTGTCTAAGTTTAAAAGCTGCTGCACTTTAAAACATTGTCTTTCAGCAATAGAAAGCTTTAGTTGTCCATGGATCCACTAGTGCAGAGGAAGTACTTCAGCCTGAGAAACTATGTGGAAATACTAAAATTCGTTTTGCAGCTTAAAACACCTCAACGAAATAATTGCGGAAGTGGATTTTGAGTCCTTTCTTATTAGAAATTAAAACCAAACTAAAACCAAAGGCACAAAACAACATTAAAATACTGATTTGTAAGTTAAGCTATCCTTTTAGACTTTTTTGTCCAGCTGTCCCAACATGATTTTATAGCAACAACAGCGAAATAAATGTTGTGATGCTGCAGTATTTATATTCTAAACAAACACTTGTGCACACACACACGTAAATATTTACACATACAAGGAAACCTAAATACTGTGAGTTCCCAGTGAAGTAAGTATTCAGTTGGCTGTGCTGCTCCCACAGCAGCAGCTTTTCTTGCTGACCACCTCAGCCTTCATGTAAACATGATATTGGATGTGTTGCTGCTTGACTTGATATGAATCACTACTGATGTTGGTGGATTCTTTTTGTCTCCTTGGCAGGCAGGAAAACATGAAGCCATTGTAAAAAATGTACATGATCTCCTTGCAAAATTAGCCTGGGATTTCTCTCCTGAACAGCTTGATCACCTCTTTGATTGTTTTAAGGTAATGATGCATGTTTTGACTGTATTCAGGACATGGGTTGTGAGGTTCCATGCAGATTTGTGGCTTTTTCCGTGTCTTACCTTCTGCTTATTTTAGGCACTGTCAGTTTCTGTGTGCTGAAAGACTTCTCAGTGTGTAGCAACAGTCTGTAATACTTAGTTCTAGAAATGCTGTTCTTTCGTGAGCATTCATTGTGGCATTTTTGATTTGCTTCCTGTCTAAAACCAAAGCCTAGTTGTGCTGGTTTCGTTGGCAGTTTTGTTTTCTATTTTAAACGCGTTGGGGTAACTCACGGCTGAGTCCTGCAGTGTTAAAGGAATTAAGGATTTTTCAAGTAAGAGAAGTTACTTATCTTAAATACTTTTTTGCATTTGTTCCAAATTAGAAAGTGTTGGGGCTTTCGTGAATGATGTTTTTCTCCTGGCATTAGGGGAGGTTTTGTCTGGTTTGCAGGCAGTGCTACTTTTGATCTTCAAGTAGAAGAGATCAAGGACTTCCATTTGCTGCTCCCCCAACTTCCTCTTCATCATGTAATACTTTTTCTCTGCTTAGCATTGATAGAGAATGAAATGGTCTCAGGAAGATAAAGTTGAATGTTTGTAAACATAGAATGATTTGATTGAAATGACAGAACAACTTGTTTCTGGAAGTTTATGTTGCTCACTGGCTTTTTTATATGTAGCAGTAACATTTGCAGCTTCCAGTCGCAGTGATCTCTGGCTTGTTTGACTGTTTCACTTCCAGGACATGATCTGCTGGACTAGCAAATGCAGCTTTGTGGGCTGTGTTCTTAGAAAAAAGCTTTATAGTTGCATTTTGGCACACATGCAGTATGTGCTCTGATTACTGGGGACCTTCCTGTAGCCTGGTGGATATGGGTCTCACGTTCTGTCGTTCAGATACTGAACTCAGTGCTCAGAATTCCTGTGTGTGAACTGTTGTGCCTGACCTTGAGAGATGGATGTGATGTTCAATAGAAAACTGCATCAGGAAAAGGTGAACTTAGTGCAGAGGATATATAAGTCAGATTCAGAGGCACAAGTGATACTAAAATTTTACTCGTGCAGTGATTGAGTTGTTTTAGAAGTCTAAGCACAGGAATTTTCTGAAGGCATTTGCAAGAAGCAGCTGAGTCCACTCTGACTGTTGAACTTGTCAATGGTGATGTTAACTTTTGCAAGCACATCTGTGATCTTTAAACAAAGAGCTGGGTGTTTTAAGCCTCAAGTTGAATACACTTTAGTTATAAACACTAGAAGAGCTCTGCAGTGGTGTCTGGCTTATGTATTGTTCTGGTGTGCTACTTGTTTTTAAGGAAAGAAGTGAATAGGAAAGTTCTTTATATAGTTGCATCACTTCATTGCTGCATCCTTTGTTAATGGCGTTGGTTATGGTGTGGAATTGAAAAAAAAAAAAGACTGGTTTTTATAATACTATTAAAAAATACTTCCTTAGGCAAGTTGGACGAACGCAGGCAAGAAACAGCGCGAGAAACTGCTTGAGCTGATTCGTCGTCTTGCAGAGGATGACAAGGATGGTGTGATGGCACACAAAGTGCTGAACCTCCTGTGGAATTTGGCTCACAGTGATGATGTGCCAGTTGATATCATGGACCAGGCGCTTAGTGCCCATATTAAAATCTTAGATTACAGCTGTTCACAGGTGAGTGACCTGCTGTGTTCTGCTGTGAATGAGTTGCTGAGTTTCCTTCCACTCCCCATGAAAAATTCAAGGGGGATTCTCCATGTCATAGATTGGTATTATTCTACCAACATCCTGGTACTTTTAAAATGTTATGGAACATATTTTAATTAACACAGTTCGTGCTTTAGTTGGAGTGAAATACATCTGTTTGCCTGTCTTGTTGCAATTTGTGACATGCTGGAATAAGCACACTGGGAGAATTGGTAAAGAACTCTACCAAAGTAAATAGGGAGAAGGGAAAAGCAGCCTCCTTCCTCCTGTCTTTGCTTTTTCCCAAACTCAGTTATGCTCATTTTTTCCACTTTTTTTCCCCAGTAAGTACTTATGTGTCTTGTTTTGTACCAGAGAGGACCTAGCAAAGGTTCTTTCCAAACTATTACACACTCTCCTTCCCCACCCAAACTTGTGTGGAAGTTTGCCAGAGTAGTAATTCATTATGGTACTAAATTAATCCATTATCCATCATGTTAAGAACAGTTCCTCATTGTTTCTTGAGGTTTTAGAACAGTTTACTCTTGAGCACCAATGAGTAGAAATAAATGAAAGAAGAGAGAGCAAATTACTTAAACACCGCTTAAATAAGTACTGAGTGCTTGAAGGCAGAGAGTTCGTAACACTCTCTGATAACTTCTGCCAGCATGCAGTGCTGCTCAGATCCTCCTCTTAGGATCAGTGCTTCGGACTGTTGATTTGGCTTTGTATGTTCTATCCTGGAAACAAACAGAGAAAGGGAATTATGATAGTTCTGCAGTATACTTGGGTTTGATTATCAACTTGTTCTTGAAGGATCGAGACACGCAGAAGATCCAGTGGATAGATCGTTTTATAGAAGAACTTCGCACAAATGACAAATGGGTCATTCCTGCACTGAAACAGATTAGAGAAATTTGCAGTTTGTTTGGTGAAGCACCACAAAACTTGAGGTAAGAATGGAATGCACTTAAAATTTTGTCTGTTAAAAGTTGGGTGGGTTGGAATGAGGCAAATTGCAGTTTTATTGATTTTATTTAGGTAAAACCACAGGCTGTGTTGGAAGATGTTCTTGAGTTTGTTTTAGTGTGTTTAAATAGCCTCTCAAAATTCAGACACCTGTTCAGTAAGAGAGCACTAACTGTTCCTTCAAGCATGCTTTTATTAGTTTTTATAATGGTCTAGTGGGACATCTGACTTTGTTTTTCTGATGTTCACGGACTTCCCTACCTAACAGTGGAGTTAACTTGCAAAGTGCAGCTATGTTTTACATGCCTGTATGAATGTGTGCACATACACACACAAACACACCCCCCCCGTCCCTGTTCTTTGATGATGAATTCATGCAGGTCATCTAGTTTACATACTTGAAATCAAAGGTGACTTTTGTGGTCTGGGAGAAACACTCGACTGATTTTTCTTTCCTGAACAGAATAGATTAGAAATGTGTGGGGTTTGTTTTATTGGGGAGGAGGGTTGCTTGATGTCTGTTTTTAAAAGGAAGAAAAAATGAAAAGCTGTTGTTTGTTTGGACTTGTGGAAGTATAAGTGCTTGTTTTCAGTATTTTAAATGTCTCCTCACTACAGAAGTAGCTGAAGTTCTGTGCCCTAACAGTATTTGTATCCACAGCAGAATTTTTACAAAATGTTGTTTGCTTATCAGTGCTGCACAATTGCTTTGTTTTAATTCTTGTAAGCAGATAAACTGTTCAAATCACTGTTGCTCTTACAGTCTGCTTACAAGAAGGATCAAATCAGGGAAAGCTGAAGAAAATAAGCCTTCAGTTGACACAACACTGTCGTCCTACTGGTACTGTTTTCAGGAGCTGTGATAGCCCTGCATTCCTGGCTTTGGGGGTTTTCTTTATTCATTTAGTTTCCAACATTATTTTCTTTTCCATTGCATTTTAATCTTTTACAGTTTCACGTTAATGACTGATTGAGATTTTTCCAACAAGGTCCCAAAGTTAACTTCTTATTAGCAAAAATGTCTGTTTTCCCTGTTCTGGGAATCCTGAACCTTTTTAATGCTGCACGATGTAAGTGAATTGAGCTAACTGGTTTTTCAGAGGAGTTGCTCAGGTTGAATGCTTGACACTCCAATCAGTGTCCTAACAAAGATACTTTGCTGTGAGTGATTGTTGAAGCAGAGCTCACTGAAGGCACTGATTGGGTTTCTGCTCTGCAGTAATCTCGGGAGGAACCTCACTTCTTTTGATTGTGAAGTTTAGGTTTCCTGTCTATGTACAGTTAGATGGCTTGAATGTCTCCTCTTGTTTTAGCAGACTATCTCTTCCTCAGAGTTCAGGGCAGTCTGCATTGCAGTATGTAATAATACCTCACTTTTTATGCAGAATTTGAGAACAAATACATCAGGACAAACTTTGAATTTAAAGTTTTAGTCAAGGGACTTACCTCTTCCTGTGGAGAATCCTTTATTGGCAAGATGCTGTTGAGGGATTTGTTTTAGTCAGGTAGTACTGCTGTCCAGGTGACTGGGAAACCTTTGAAATAATGAGTGACTTTCCAATTCTCTTAATTTTCTGATAACTCTTGCTCTTGATATGGTTTGGAATTGTAATGCATACAACCAATACCTGTTCCTAGCAGCTTACCTTACCTGACTTTAATCTATAGCATGCTTCTAGAATTTGGAACAAAAATAGGTCAAAACAGGTGTTTGTGACAACTGTCTCAAAAACATTTCACAGAGCTTTCTGTCTGCATTAATCCCATGTTCTTTACACTGCTGTTCTGGAGTGGTTCGGTTGATTGGCACTGGCAGTGCAAAGTTCAGTCCAGAACAGCAAAGGCTGCTGATTCTTGGCAAAAATAAGTATAAATTATCTTATGCCATTGGCACTGTAGAAATTCTTTTGAGGGGGAGGTTTTAATTGTTGCTGGTTATTCATGCAGTTGAATAAAGTGATGAATTGGTTATACAGTGGCTTTGGCAAAATTTAGCTCCCTGACCACAGAGAAATGCTGCATGTTCTGGGAAGTTCAGCTCAACCAGAATTGCAGCAGACAATAATTTTTATGTGAGTGTGAGGACTCCTATGGCTGCAAAGATGCTTATTAATTCTGGGGAGCAGTGAACTTTACTCATCACACTGACCTTCAGGATACAGATAATGAATTGTCTGTGTTTTCTGTGTTGGCTGATAGAGGCAGAGCCTTCCAAAGACCAATGTCAGGCACTTAAGTTTGACCTGTGTCTACTCGAGCAGTGCAAGATCCATCTCCTAAATTACTTGCCCAGAAGAATTAACTGAGCATTGAGAGTTTAGGGGTTTTGTTAGTGCTTTAAGGCAACAATGATGCTTTTTAGCCTCTGGGATTGGTCACTGCTATTTGGATGTTTAATCCAAATAATCTGTGTTTTTTAATGGTACACAACATGTGTTCACTGAGCACAACTGTCATCTTCAAGAGCTAACTTACCTGAGCAATGTTATGTTGGGCAAGTTATATGTGCAGATAAATAATTCTTTTTGATCCATTTAAATTAAGTTCTTTGTAATTTTGCCTTTGTCACCTTGCCAATATTTTTGTAGCAAGTGGGCATCATTCTAGCTGTGAAATGTCCTTTTTAGTTTTTCCGAAATCCTTCATCATCCATTTCAAAATAGTTTTTTTCCTTCTTATACATTGCCTTTTGATATCCATTTAGTAAAACTACAAGGAAGATAAAAGTTTTGGTGTTATCTTCAGTTTTTCACACTCCTCAGTTATTACACGTTAAGAAGTGTGTAATAACTAATGTGTAATAATATTCCACGTTAGATGAATGTGTCCCAATGGCAATATCATCATATAGTCTGACCTGAGATGCTTAAGGAAAATTTTAGCTGCACGTGGAGTTTGCTTTAATGCTAGAAGTCATGCGAGCAGATCTTTTCAGATCAGCTTTTCTTCCCGTGCCTAGAGACAATCGTTTGGCCTTTGACTCCATCCTAGCAGGTGGTCAAAGTAACATCTTGAGTGCTCCTCACTAGCATTATGTAACAGCTCATAGCTCATAACTCTAGTTATTGCAGTTTTTCACGTTCTAGAAGTAGTTGCTGAGCAAGATGAAGCTGTGTCCAAATTCACTGTTTGTGCATGTGGTTGAGAAAGGAGCGAAGTGAAAAGTCTTAACACAGAACATTTTAGCCTTCTGCTGGTGAAGCTTTGTTTTTGCTGTACTTTGTGAGAATGATCCAAATGCATAGTATTATGAGTATAAATATGCACTCTAATATCTTGGTTCTGCAAAACACCCCATTTTTCTTCTGTTTGTTACCTTCTGAAGGCCTCTGTGCTTAGTCGGCCAAATTCTGTTGGTTGCAGATAACAAAGTTATTGGCAGAGTGTTGATGACTTCTGTCTTTTGAACCCAGATTGACACTGATCTTTGGCCCAATGAATCTATTACATCTGCAGCGAAATGTGGTTGTCAGCTGCAAGATCACTGTCAGCTGATGCTGGAACTGGCATTTCTTGCCTTCCCCACTGTTCTCTGAGGGTGTGGAGATACTGTGGAGTGCTGTAGGTCATGCAGTATGGAGACCCTGTTTCTTAGGAAGGATGAGAATTCTACCTGTAATATGTTAATTATGAGGTCTGCTTCTTTAAGTGTTGAAGAAAAGGAGAACAATTTTGAAATCATATTTTTATTTCTTCAGGGCAGGCTGTGGGATTGGCTGAGTGGCAGTGAGGAATTCCTCTCTTCCCCCTGCTGCCCACGTGTTTTCTTTTTTTCTCTCTTTCCCGTGGAAGAGCAGTGCTAGTTTCATTGTTTATGCAGTTGAGATCAGTGCTCTGATCTACAGCTACAGCAGTTGAGGCATTTTGAGAATGTTCTGCAGAGGTGATGAGTCCCTAAGTTCTAGATTTTTATAGTGTTCATGGCACATGGGTCTTGGGCCCAGGCTTTATATTTTCTTTGACAGTTTACTTTTGTCATCTAAATATGTCTAGTGTTGTTTAAGGGCAGCATTTTTGCTCAGGTCTTGATAATAGACTTACTATCTAATTATTTATTTGGGATATTTCCTTTCTTGAACTTTTCTGGGTTTTCCTAGGCTGGATGCTTTGTGCAACTCTGCTTTTCCTTGTTTGCACCAATTTTTTTTTCAGATAGATACTGTTAGAAAAAACCTGCTGTTTGCAGAGGGTTTTTAAGTATTGAAATAATTAGTGTGATTATTGGCTGGTGTTGTTTCATTACTGAGACCATGAGCTTTCGTTTTGAAGATTGACCTAGTTTTATTTGCTGTTTTAATATTAAATTTAGAAAAGAATATCAGATGGGAAGAATATCAGCTGTGTTTTAGTTACTGCTGCAGCTGAGGGTCTCTGTCTTTTCTGTGCAGTTTGTGGGCAGGTATTTCTACTCTGTCTTGCTGCTGATATTTCCCCTGCAGCACACTGAGCTGCTCACATGGCTTTGTTTTTCATGCATACTGTAACTGTATAATCCTCATAAATTAAGTGATTTTAGTAGCTGGTAAGAACTGGTGATATGTAAGAAGGGAAAAATATATTGTCAGAGACTTCATATGCTTTCTATTGGAGGTATTTTAGGCTAATTTGGATGTTGCATCAGAGATGGTTTCCTTAAATTGATTTCTGAAGTGTTAGGTGCAAAACTTAGCTGCATTTTCTATAACACTTGTATTTCATTTCAGTCAAACTCAGCGAAGTCCCCACGTGTTTTACCGACATGACTTAATCAATCAACTTCAGCACAATCATGCCCTGGTTACACTGGTTGCAGAAAATCTCTCTGCCTATATGGAAAGCATGAGGCAGTATGCTAAAGGTGAGTTTTAACATAGAAATTGTCTCATAGGAGGCATCAAAACTCCAGTTGAAAGTGGGAGTTAAAAGCAAATTCTCATAATGAGATGACTGTTAAGTTTATTTGTTTGATTTTCAAGCATCTGTGTGGTTGATGGTGTTTGTGGTGTCTGATTGGGTAAGAAAAATTAAAAATGCTATTTTTTTTAATTACAGTTGAAAATGTGGGGAAGTGGCAGCTCTTGTTTGTCTGTGGATTGGTAAACATCATCTTGTCCTGCTCAGGCTAGGGTAGTTACATTTGTCCAAAGTCCTGCTAGTAAAACATCTGGTTTTGAATCTCTGAAGGCTCCTTGGAAAAGTGTTTTTTAATCACATGTGGTTGAAGCTGGTGTTGGGAATTTGTCAGGAAGAAGGACTTTAAGCCACAGGGATACCTGTCTTTTTACCATATAGCTCCCATTTCTGTTCAGTTGCTTTCTCACCGTGTTTGTTACTAGCAACACTTTGGTAGCTCCTGTTAGTATTTGTATATTTTAGGCTAAACTCAGCTCCTCACTGATGAATTTACCCTCTTCCTCTGGGTTAGCTTTTAGCTACTAAGGTAGAAGCAGGAAAGTGAAGGAAAATGATGGCCCATAAATATAAAATGAAGCCAACAGACTTCAGTGACTGGAACCAGGGCCCATTCTACCCTGGCACCAGAACATCCCTCCAGCCTTCCAGTTGCATCTCAGATGTGACACAGAATGTTATGTAGGAATTCAACATAGATCATTCAGAGAGGACAGGACATTTGCATATTCTGAGGCTTGTGTCTTACAATGCTTGGGAAGGTTGCCTAGACACCTTTAATTTTGGAATTTGTTTAATTTTAGAGTACCATACATA